>NW_027667473.1:0-52000 GCF_963924665.1 Micromys minutus | reverse complement strand
TTCTGATTTTGGCCCCAAAATTAGAAGCATTACAGAATTTTAGCCCTAAAATAAGAGACATTTCTGCAATTTGCCTCAAAATAGAGAAATTTCTGCCTTTTTGATCCAAAAAGGAAAATTTCTGCATTTTTGCTCCAAAATTAGAGAAATTTCTGCAATTTTGCTCTAACATAAGGGAAATTTCTGCAATTTTGTCCTAAAATTATGGTAATTTCTGCAATTTTGCCCCAAAATAACGGAAATTTATGCAATTTTGCCCTATAATTAGGAGAATTTCTGCCTTTTTACCCTATAATAAGGGAAATTTATGCAATTTTGCACCAATATAAGGGAATTTTCTGCATTTTTGCTCCAAAATAAAGGGAATTTCTGCATTTTTGAAACAAAAAAGAGGAATTTCTGCAATCTTGTTCCAAAATAAGGAAAATTTCTGCATTTTTGCCCCAAAATATGGGGAATTTCTGCCTTTTTGGCGCAAAAAAAGGGGGAATTTCAGTCTTTTTGCCCTAAAATAAGGGTAATTTCGGCATTTTTGACCCCAAATAAGCTGAATTTCTGCAATTTTGCCCCAAAATAAGAGAAATTTCTGCAAATTTGTCCCAAATTAAAGGAAATTTCAGCAATTTTGCCCCACAATAAGGGGAATTTCTGCCTTTTGCTTCAAAATTAGGAGAATTTCTGCCTTTTTGCCCCAAAATAAGGGAAATTTAGTCTTTTTGCCTTAAATAAGGGTAATTTCTGTATTTTTTGCCTAAAATAAGAGAAATTTCTGCATTTTTGCCCCAAAATAAGGGGAATTTCTGTATTTTTGCCTTGAATTAAGGAAAATTTTTGCATTTTTGCTCCAAAATATGGGAAATTTCTGCAATTTTTTTTCAAAATTTGGGGAATTTCTGCAATTTTGTCCCAAAATAAGGGAAATTTCTGCAATTTTGCCCAAACATAAGGGAAATTTCTGCAATTTTGTCCTAAAATTATGGGAATTTCTGCAATTTTGCCACAAAATAAGAGAAATTTAGGCAATTTTGCCCTATAATTAGGAGAATTTCTGCCTTTTTACCCTATAATAAGGGAAATTTATGAAATTTTGCACCAAAATAAGGGAATTTTCTCCATTTTTGCTCTAAAATAAAGGGAATTTCTGCCTTTTTGAAACAAAAAAGGGGAATTTCTGCAATTTTGTTCCAAAATAAGGGGAATTTCTGCCTTTTGCTTCAAAATTAGGAGAATTTCTGCCTTTTTGTGCCAAAATAAGGGGAATTTAGTCTTTTTGCCTTAAATAAGGGTAATTTCTGAATTTTTTGCCTAAAATAAGAGAAATTTCTGCATTTTTGCCCCAAAATAACGGGGAATTTCTGTATTTTTGCCTTGAATTAAAGAAAATTTCTGCATTTTTGCTCCAAAATAAGGGGAATTTCTCCAATTTTGTCCCAAAATAAGGGAAATTTCTGCAATTTTGCCCTAAAATTATGGGAATTTCTGCAATTTTGCTGCAACATAAAGGAAATTTCTGCAATTTTGTCATATAATTAGGGGAATTTCTGCCTTTTTACCATATAATAAAGGAAATTAATGCAATTTTGCAACAAAATAAGGAAATTTTCTTCATTTTTGCTCCAAAATAAACGGAATTTCTGCCTTTTTGAAACAAAAAAGGGGTATTTCTTCAATTTTGTTTCAAAATAAGGGGAATTTTTGCATTTTTGCCTAAAATAAGGAAAATTTCTGCCTTTTTGGCGCAAAAAAGGGGGAAATTCAGTATTTTTGCTCTAAAATAAGGGTAATTTCTGCATTTTTGACACCAAGTATGTGGTATTTCTGCATTTTTGACCTGAAATAAGGGGAATTTCTGATAATTTTGCTCCAAAATAAGAGAAATTTTTGCAATTTTGTCCCAAAAAAGGGAAATTTCAGCAATTTTGCCCCACATTAAGGGGAATTTCTGCCATTTGCCCCAAAATTAGGGGAATTTCTGCATTTTTGCCGCAAAATTAAAGGCATTACTGTGTTTTTGCCCCAAAATAAGGGAAATTTCTGCATTTTTCCCCAAAATTAATTGGAATTTCTGCATTTTTCCTTAAAATAAGAAGAATTTCTGCTTTTTTTGGCACAAAATAAGGGGAATTTCAGTCTTCTTCTCTTAAATAAGTTTAATTTCTGCAATTTGCCCCCAAATTAGCGGAATTTCTGCCTTTTTGACCTAAAATGAGGGGAATTTCTGGATTTTTGTCCCATGATAAGGGAAATTTCTGCAATTTTGCCCAAAAAAAAGGGAAATTTCTGCGTTTTGGACCCAAAATGAGAAGAATTTCTGCTTTTTTGCCCCAAAATAAAAATAATTTCTGCATTTTTGCCCCAAAATAATAGGAATTTCTGCCTTTTTGCCCCAAAATTAGTGAAATTTCTGAATTTTTCCCCAAAATTAGTGAAATTTCTGAATTTTGCCCCAAAATTAGAAGCATTACTACATTTTTGCCCTAAAATATGGGAAATTTCTGCAATTTTGTTACAAAGTAAGGGAAATTTCTTCCTTTTTACCCCAAAATAATGGGAATTTCTGCATTTTTGCCACAAAATAAGGGAAGTTTCTGCAATTTTATAATAAAATAAGTTAAATTTCTAAGCTTTTGCCTCAAAACCAGGGAATTATCTGCCTATTTGGCCAAAAATAAGGGAAATTTCTGCATTTTTGCCATAAATTAAGGAAAATTTCTGCATTTTTGCCCAAAATTAACGTGAATTTCTGCCTTTTTGCCCTAAAATAAGGGGAATTTTTGCTTTTTTGCCACAAAATAAGGGGATTTTAGTCTTTTTGGCCTAAAATAAGGGTAATTTCTGTATTTTTGGCCTAAAATAAGGAGAATTTCTGTTTTTTTGCCGTAAAATAAGGAAAATTTCTGCATTTTTGCCCCAAAATAAGGGGAATTTCAGCATTTTTGCCCCAAAATAAGGGGAATTTCTGCCTTTTTACCTCAAAATTAGGGGAATTTCCGCCTTTTTGCTCCAAAATTAGGGGCATTACTGTGTTTTACCCCAAAATAAAGGAAATTCCTGCATTTTTGCCCAAAATTATGTGGAATTTCGGCATTTTTGCTCTAAAATAAAAAAAGTTTCTGCCTTTTTGTCACAAAATAAGAGGAATTTCAGGCTTTTTCTCTAAAAAAAGGGTAATTTCTGGAATTTGCCCCCAAGAAAGCGTAATTTCTGTCTTTTTGACCTGAAATAAAAGGAATTTCTGTATTTTTGCCACAAGATAAGGGAGATTTCTGCAATTTTGCCCAAAAATAAGGGAAATTTCTGCAATTTTGTCCAAAAAAAGGGAAATTTTAGCAATATTGCCCACAGTAAGGGGAATTTCTGCCTTTTTGCCCCAAAATTAATGGAATTTCTGATTTTGGCCCCAAAATTAGAAGCATTACAGAATTTTTGCCCCAAAATAAGGTACATTTCTGCAATTTGCCTCAAAATAGAAAAATTTCTGCATTTTTGATTCAAAAAAGGAAAATTTCTGAATTTTTACTCCAAAATTAGGGGAATTTCTGCAATTTTGCCCTAACATAAGGTAAATTTCTGCAATTTTGTCCTAAAATTAGGGGAATTTCTGAAATTTTGCCCCAAAATAAGGGAAATTTATGCAATTTTGCCCTATAATTAGGAGAATTTCTGCCTTTTTACCTATAATAAGGGAAATTTATGCAATTTTGCACCAAAATAAGAGAATTTTCTGCATTTTTGCTCCAAAATAAAGGGAATTTCTGCCTTTTTGAAACAAAAAAGGGGAATTTCTGCAATTTTGTTCCAAAATAAAGGGAATTTCTGCATTTTTGCCCCAAAATAAAGGGAATTTCTGCTTTTTTGCCCCAAAATTAGTGAAGTTTCTGAATTTTTCCCCAAAATTAGTGAAATTTCTGAATTTTGCCCCAAAATTAGAAGCATTACTACATTTTTGCCCCAAAATATGGGAAATTTCTGCAATTTTGTTACAAAGTAAGGGAAATTTCTTCCTTTTTACCCCAAAATAATGGGAATTTCTGCATTTTTGCCACAAATAAGGGAAGTTTCTGCAATTTTATAATAAAATAAGTTAAATTTCTAAGCTTTTGCCTCAAAACAAGGGAAATATCTGCCTATTTCGCCAAAAATAAGGGAAATTTCTGCATTTTTGCCACAAATTAAGGAAAATTTCTGCATTTTTGCCAAAAATTAACGTGAATTTCTGCCTTTTTGCCCTAAAATAAGGGGAATTTCTGCCTTTTTGCCACAAAATAAGGGGATTTTTAGTCTTTTTGGCCTAAAATAATGGTAATTTCTGTATTTTTGGCCTAAAATAAGGAGAATTTCTGTTTTTTTGCCCTAAAATAAGAAAAATTTCTGCATTTTTGCTCCAAAATAAGGGGAATTTCAGCATTTTTGCCCCAAAATAAGGGGAATTTCTGCCTTTTTACCTCAAACTTAGGAGAATTTCCGCCTTTTTGCTCCAAAATTAGGGGCATTACTGTGTTTTACACCAAAATAAAGGAAATTCCTGCATTTTTGCCCAAAATTATGTGGAATTTGCATTTTTGCTCTAAAATAAGAAGAATTTCTTCCTTTTCGTCACAAAATAAGAGGCATTTCAGGCTTTTTCTCTAAAATAAGGGTAATTTCTAGAATTTGCCCCCAAGAAAGCGTAAGTTCTGTCTTTTTGACCTGAAATAAAAGGAATTTCTGTATTTTTGCCACAAGATAAGGGAAACTTCTGCAATTTTGACCAACAATAAGGGAAATTTCTGCAATTTTGTCCCAAAAAAGGGAAATTTCAGCAATATTGCCCACAATAAGGGGAATTTCTGCCTTTTAGCTCCAAAATTAATGGAATTTCTGATTTTGGCCCCAAAATTAGAAGCATTACAGAATTTTAGCCCTAAAATAAGAGACATTTCTGCAATTTGCCTCAAAATAGAGAAATTTCTGCCTTTTTGATCCAAAAAGGAAAATTTCTGCATTTTTGCTCCAAAATTAGAGAAATTTCTGCAATTTTGCTCTAACATAAGGGAAATTTCTGCAATTTTGTCCTAAAATTATGGTAATTTCTGCAATTTTGCCCCAAAATAACGGAAATTTATGCAATTTTGCCCTATAATTAGGAGAATTTCTGCCTTTTTACCCTATAATAAGGGAAATTTATGCAATTTTGCACCAATATAAGGGAATTTTCTGCATTTTTGCTCCAAAATAAAGGGAATTTCTGCATTTTTGAAACAAAAAAGAGGAATTTCTGCAATCTTGTTCCAAAATAAGGAAAATTTCTGCATTTTTGCCCCAAAATATGGGGAATTTCTGCCTTTTTGGCGCAAAAAAGGGGGAATTTCAGTCTTTTTGCCCTAAAATAAGGGTAATTTCGGCATTTTTGACCCCAAATAAGCTGAATTTCTGCAATTTTGCCCCAAAATAAGAGAAATTTCTGCAAATTTGTCCCAAATTAAAGGAAATTTCAGCAATTTTGCCCCACAATAAGGGGAATTTCTGCCTTTTGCTTCAAAATTAGGAGAATTTCTGCCTTTTTGCCCCAAAATAAGGGAAATTTAGTCTTTTTGCCTTAAATAAGGGTAATTTCTGTATTTTTTGCCTAAAATAAGAGAAATTTCTGCATTTTTGCCCCAAAATAAGGGGAATTTCTCTATTTTTGCCTTGAATTAAGGAAAATTTTTGCATTTTTGCTCCAAAATATGGGAAATTTCTGCAATTTTTTTTCAAAATTTGGGGAATTTCTGCAATTTTGTCCCAAAATAAGGGAAATTTCTGCAATTTTGCCCTAAAATTATGGGAATTTCTGCAATTTTGTCGCAACATAAAGGAAATTTCTGCAATTTTGTCCTATAATTAGGGGAATTTCTGCCTTTTTACCCTATAATAAGGGAAATTAATGCAATTTTGCAACAAAATAAGGAAATTTTCTTCATTTTTGCACCAAAATAAAGGGAATTTCTGCCTTTTTGAAACAAAAAAGGGGAATTTCTTCAATTTTATTCCAAAATAAAGGGAATTTCTGCATTTTTGCCTAAAATAAGGGAAATTTCTGCCTTTTTGGCGCAAAAAAGGGAGAATTTCAGTATTTTTGCCCTAAAATAAGTGTAATTTCTGCATCTTTGACACCAAGTATGCGGTATTTCTGTTTTTTTGACCTGAAATAAGGGGAATTTCTGATAATTTTGCGCCAAAATAAGAGAAATTTTTGCAATTTTGTCCCAAAAAAGGGAAATTTCTGCAATTTTGCGCCACATTAAGGGGAATTTCTGCCGTTTGCCCCAAAATTAGAAGAATTTGCATTTTTGCCGCAAAATTAAAGGCATTACTGTGTTTTTGCCTTAAAATAAAGGAAATTTCTGCATTTTTCCCCCAAATTAATTGGAATTTCTGCCTTTTTGCCCTAAAATAAGAAGAATTTCTGCTTTTTTGGCACAAAATAAGGGGAATTTCAGTCTTCTTCCCTTACATAAGTTTAATATCTGCAATTTGCCCCCAAATTAGCGGAATTTCTGCCTTTTTGACCTAAAATGAGGGGAATTTCTGGATTTTTGTCCCATGATAAGGAAAATTTCTGCAATTTTGCCCAAAAATAAGGGAAATTTCTGCATTTTTGGCCCTAAAATGAGAAGAATTTCTGCCTTTTTGCCCCAAAATAAAAAGAATTTCTGCATTTTTGCCCCAAAATAATTGGAATTTCTGCCTTTTTGCACCAAAATTAGTGAAATTTCTGAATTTTGCCCCAAAATTAGTGAAATTTCTGAATTTTGCCCCAAAATTAGAAGCATTACTACATTTTTGCCCCAAAATATGGGAAATTTCTGCAATTTTGTTACAAAGTAATGGAAATTTCTTCTTTTTTACCCCAAAATAATGGGAATTTCTGCATTTTTGCCACAAAATAAGGAAAGTTTCTGCAATTTTTTAATAAAATAAGTTAAACTTCTAAGCTTTTGCCTCAAAACAAGGGAAATATCTGCCTATTTCGCCAAAAATAAGGGAAATTTCTGCATTTTTGCCACAAATTAATGAAAATTTCTGGATTTTTGCCCAAAATTAACGTGAATTTCTGCCTTTTTGCCATAAAATAAGGGGAATTTCTGCCTTTTTGCCACAAAATAAGGGGATTTTTAGTCTTTTTGGCCTAAAATAATGGTAATTTCTGTATTTTTGGCCTAAAATAAGGAGAATTTCTGTTTTTTTGCCCTAAAATAAGAAAAATTTCTGCATTTTTGCTCCAAAATAAGGGGAATTTCAGCATTTTTGCCCCAAAATAAGGGGAATTTCTGCCTTTTTACCTCAAACTTAGGAGAATTTCCGCCTTTTTGCTCCAAAATTAGGGGCATTACTGTGTTTTACCCCAAAATAAAGGAAATTCCTGCATTTTTGCCCAAAATTATGTGGAATTTGCATTTTTGCTCTAAAATAAGAAGAATTTCTTCCTTTTCGTCACAAAATAAGAGGCATTTCAGGCTTTTTCTCTAAAATAAGGGTAATTTCTAGAATTTGCCCCCAAGAAAGCATAAGTTCTGTCTTTTTGACCTGAAATAAAAGGAATTTCTGTATTTTTGCCACAAGATAAGGGAAACTTCTGCAATTTTGACCAACAATAAGGGAAATTTCTGCAATTTTGTCCCAAAAAAGGGAAATTTCAGCAATATTGCCCACAATAAGGGGAATTTCTGCCTTTTAGCTCCAAAATTAATGGAATTTCTGATTTTGGCCCCAAAATTAGAAGCATTACAGAATTTTAGCCCTAAAATAAGAGACATTTCTGCAATTTGCCTCAAAATAGAGAAATTTCTGCCTTTTTGATCCAAAAAGGAAAATTTCTGCATTTTTGCTCCAAAATTAGAGAAATTTCTGCAATTTTGCTCTAACATAAGGGAAATTTCTGCAATTTTGTCCTAAAATTATGGTAATTTCTGCAATTTTGCCCCAAAATAACGGAAATTTATGCAATTTTGCCCTATAATTAGGAGAATTTCTGCCTTTTTACCCTATAATAAGGGAAATTTATGCAATTTTGCACCAATATAAGGGAATTTTCTGCATTTTTGCTCCAAAATAAAGGGAATTTCTGCATTTTTGAAACAAAAAAGAGGAATTTCTGCAATCTTGTTCCAAAATAAGGAAAATTTCTGCATTTTTGCCCCAAAATATGGGGAATTTCTGCCTTTTTGGCGCAAAAAAGGGGGAATTTCAGTCTTTTTGCCCTAAAATAAGGGTAATTTCGGCATTTTTGACCCCAAATAAGCTGAATTTCTGCAATTTTGCCCCAAAATAAGAGAAATTTCTGCAAATTTGTCCCAAATTAAAGGAAATTTCAGCAATTTTGCCCCACAATAAGGGGAATTTCTGCCTTTTGCTTCAAAATTAGGAGAATTTCTGCCTTTTTGCCCCAAAATAAGGGAAATTTAGTCTTTTTGCCTTAAATAAGGGTAATTTCTGTATTTTTTGCCTAAAATAAGAGAAATTTCTGCATTTTTGCCCCAAAATAAGGGGAATTTCTGTATTTTTGCCTTGAATTAAGGAAAATTTTTGCATTTTTGCTCCAAAATATGGGAAATTTCTGCAATTTTTTTTCAAAATTTGGGGAATTTCTGCAATTTTGTCCCAAAATAAGGGAAATTTCTGCAATTTTGCCCTAAAATTATGGGAATTTCTGCAATTTTGTCGCAACATAAAGGAAATTTCTGCAATTTTGTCCTATAATTAGGGGAATTTCTGCCTTTTTACCCTATAATAAGGGAAATTAATGCAATTTTGCAACAAAATAAGGAAATTTTCTTCATTTTTGCACCAAAATAAAGGGAATTTCTGCCTTTTTGAAACAAAAAAGGGGAATTTCTTCAATTTTATTCCAAAATAAAGGGAATTTCTGCATTTTTGCCTAAAATAAGGGAAATTTCTGCCTTTTTGGCGCAAAAAAGGGAGAATTTCAGTATTTTTGCCCTAAAATAAGTGTAATTTCTGCATCTTTGACACCAAGTATGCGGTATTTCTGTTTTTTTGACCTGAAATAAGGGGAATTTCTGATAATTTTGCGCCAAAATAAGAGAAATTTTTGCAATTTTGTCCCAAAAAAGGGAAATTTCTGCAATTTTGCGCCACATTAAGGGGAATTTCTGCCGTTTGCCCCAAAATTAGAAGAATTTGCATTTTTGCCGCAAAATTAAAGGCATTACTGTGTTTTTGCCTTAAAATAAAGGAAATTTCTGCATTTTTCCCCCAAATTAATTGGAATTTCTGCCTTTTTGCCCTAAAATAAGAAGAATTTCTGCTTTTTTGGCACAAAATAAGGGGAATTTCAGTCTTCTTCCCTTACATAAGTTTAATATCTGCAATTTGCCCCCAAATTAGCGGAATTTCTGCCTTTTTGACCTAAAATGAGGGGAATTTCTGGATTTTTGTCCCATGATAAGGAAAATTTCTGCAGTTTTGCCCAAAAATAAGGGAAATTTCTGCATTTTTGGCCCTAAAATGAGAAGAATTTCTGCCTTTTTGCCCCAAAATAAAAAGAATTTCTGCATTTTTGCCCCAAAATAATTGGAATTTCTGCCTTTTTGCACCAAAATTAGTGAAATTTCTGAATTTTGCCCCAAAATTAGTGAAATTTCTGAATTTTGCCCCAAAATTAGAAGCATTACTACATTTTTGCCCCAAAATATGGGAAATTTCTGCAATTTTGTTACAAAGTAATGGAAATTTCTTCTTTTTTACCCCAAAATAATGGGAATTTCTGCATTTTTGCCACAAAATAAGGAAAGTTTCTGCAATTTTTTAATAAAATAAGTTAAACTTCTAAGCTTTTGCCTCAAAACAAGGGAAATATCTGCCTATTTCGCCAAAAATAAGGGAAATTTCTGCATTTTTGCCACAAATTAATGAAAATTTCTGGATTTTTGCCCAAAATTAACGTGAATTTCTGCCTTTTTGCCATAAAATAAGGGGAATTTCTTCCTTTTTGCCACAAAATAAGGGGATTTTAGTTTTTTGGCCTAAAATAAGGGTAATTTCTGTATTTTTGGCCTAAAATAAGGAGAATTTCTGTTTTTTTGCCGTAAAATAAGGAAAATTTCTGCATTTTTGCCCCAAAATAAGGGGAATTTCAGCATTTTTGCCCCAAAATAAGGGGAATTTCTGCCTTTTTACCTCAAAATTAGGGGAATTTCCGCCTTTTTGCTCCAAAATTAGGGGCATTACTGTGTTTTACCCCAAAATAAAGGAAATTCCTGCATTTTTGCCCAAAATTATGTGGAATTTCTGCATTTTTGCTCTAAAATAAGAAGAATTTCTGCCTTTTTGTCACAAAATAAGAGGAATTTCAGGCTTTTTCTCTAAAATAAAGATAATTTCTAGAATTTGCCCCCAAGAAAGCGTAATTTCTGTCTTTTTGACCTGAAATAAAAGGAATTTCTGTATTTTTGCCACAAGATAAGGGAGATTTCTGCAATTTTGCCCAAAAATAAGGGAAATTTCTGCAATTTTGTCCCAAAAAAGGAAAATTTCAGCAATATTGCCCACAATAAGGGGAATTTCTGCCTTTTTGCCTCAAAATTAATGGAATTTCTTCTTTTGGCCCCAAAATTAGAAGGATTACAGAATTTTTGCCCCAAAATAAGGGACATTTCTGCAATTTGCCTCAAAATAGAGAAATTTCTGCCTATTTGATCCAAAGAAGGAAAATTTCTGCATTTTTGCTCCAAAATTAGGGGAATTTCTGCAATTTTGCCCTAACATAAGGGAAATTTCTGCAATTTTGTCCTAAAATTATGGGAATTTCTGAAATTTTGCCCCAAAATAAGGGAAATTTATGCAATTTTGCTCTATAATTAGGAGAATTTCTGCCTTTTTACCTATAATAAGGGAAATTTATGCAATTTTGCAAAAAAATAAGGGAATTTTCTGCATTTTTGCTCCAAAATAAAGGGAATTTCTGCCTTTTTGAAAAAAAAGGGAAATTTCTGCAATTTTGTTCCAAAATAAAGGGAATTTCTGCATTTTTGCCCCAAAATAAGGGGAATTTCTGCCTTTTTGCCCCAAAATTAGTGAAATTCCTGAATTTTTCCCCAAAATTAGTGAAATTTCTTTTTTTTGCCCTAAAATTAGAAGCATTACTACATTTTTGCCCCAAAATATGGGAAATTTCTGCAATTTTGTTACAAAGTAAGGGAAATTTCTTCCTTTTTACCCCAAAATAATGGGAATTTCTGCATTTTTGCCACAAAATAAGGGAAGTTTCTGCAATTTTATAATAAAATAAGTTAAATTTCTAAGCTTTTGCCTCAAAACCAGGGAATTATCTGCCTATTTGGCCAAAAATAAGGGAAATTTCTGCATTTTTGCCATAAATTAAGGAAAATTTCTGCATTTTTGCCCAAAATTAAGGTGAATTTCTGCCTTTTTGCCCTAAAATAAGGGGAATTTCTGCCGTTTTGCCACAAAATAAGGGGATTTTAGTCTTTTTGGCCTAAAATAAGTGTAATTTCTGTATTTTTGGCCTAAAATAAGGAGAAATTCTTTTTTTTTTGCCCTAAAATAAGGAAAATTTCTGCATTTTTGCTCCAAAATAAGGGGAATTTCAGCATTTTTGCCCCAAAATAAGGGGAATTTCTGCCTTTTTACCTCAAAATTAGGGGAATTTCCGCCTTTTTGCTCCAAAATTAGGGGCATTACTGTGTTTTACCCCAAAATAAAGGAAATTCCTGCATTTTTGCCCAAAATTATGTGGAATTTCGGCATTTTTGCTCTAAAATAAAAAAAGTTTCTGCCTTTTTGTCACAAAATAAGAGGAATTTCAGGCTTTTTCTCTAAAAAAAGGGTAATTTCTGGAATTTGCCCCCAAGAAAGCGTAATTTCTGTCTTTTTGACCTGAAATAAAAGGAATTTCTGTATTTTTGCCACAAGATAAGGGAGATTTCTGCAATTTTGCCCAAAAATAAGGGAAATTTCTGCAATTTTGTCCAAAAAAAGGGAAATTTTAGCAATATTGCCCACAGTAAGGGGAATTTCTGCCTTTTTGCCCCAAAATTAATGGAATTTCTGATTTTGGCCCCAAAATTAGAAGCATTACAGAATTTTTGCCCCAAAATAAGGTACATTTCTGCAATTTGCCTCAAAATAGAAAAATTTCTGCATTTTTGATTCAAAAAAGGAAAATTTCTGCATTTTTACTCCAAAATTAGGGGAATTTCTGCAATTTTGCCCTAACATAAGGTAAATTTCTGCAATTTTGTCCTAAAATTAGGGGAATTTCTGAAATTTTGCCCCAAAATAAGGGAAATTTATGCAATTTTGCCCTATAATTAGGAGAATTTCTGCCTTTTTACCTATAATAAGGGAAATTTATGCAATTTTGCACCAAAATAAGAGAATTTTCTGCATTTTTGCTCCAAAATAAAGGGAATTTCTGCCTTTTTGAAACAAAAAAGGGGAATTTCTGCAATTTTGTTCCAAAATAAAGGGAATTTCTGCATTTTTGCCCCAAAATAAAGGGTATTTCTGCTTTTTTGCCCCAAAATTAGTGAAGTTTCTGAATTTTTCCCCAAAATTAGTGAAATTTCTGAATTTTGCCCCAAAATTAGAAGCATTACTACATTTTTGCCCCAAAATATGGGAAATTTCTGCAATTTTGTTACAAAGTAAGGGAAATTTCTTCCTTTTTACCCCAAAATAATGGGAATTTCTGCATTTTTGCCACAAAATAAGGGAAGTTTCTGCAATTTTATAATAAAATAAGTTAAATTTCTAAGCTTTTGCCTCAAAACAAGGGAAATATCTGCCTATTTCGCCAAAAATAAGGGAAATTTCTGCATTTTTGCCACAAATTAAGGAAAATTTCTGCATTTTTGCCAAAAATTAACGTGAATTTCTGCCTTTTTGCCCTAAAATAAGGGGAATTTCTGCCTTTTTGCCACAAAATAAGGGGATTTTAGTCTTTTTGGCCTAAAATAATGGTAATTTCTGTATTTTTGGCCTAAAATAAGGAGAATTTCTGTTTTTTTGCCCTAAAATAAGAAAAATTTCTGCATTTTTGCTCCAAAATAAGGGGAATTTCAGCATTTTTGCCCCAAAATAAGGGGAATTTCTGCCTTTTTACCTCAAACTTAGGAGAATTTCCGCCTTTTTGCTCCAAAATTAGGGGCATTACTGTGTTTTACCCCAAAATAAAGGAAATTCCTGCATTTTTGCCCAAAATTATGTGGAATTTGCATTTTTGCTCTAAAATAAGAAGAATTTCTTCCTATTCGTCACAAAATAAGAGGCATTTCAGGCTTTTTCTCTAAAATAAGGGTAATTTCTAGAATTTGACCCCAAGAAAGCGTAAGTTCTGTCTTTTTGACCTGAAATAAAAGGAATTTCTGTATTTTTGCCACAAGATAAGGGAAACTTCTGCAATTTTGACCAACAATAAGGGAAATTTCTGCAATTTTGTCCCAAAAAAGGGAAATTTCAGCAATATTGCCCACAATAAGGGGAATTTCTGCCTTTTAGCTCCAAAATTAATGGAATTTCTGATTTTGGCCCCAAAATTAGAAGCATTACAGAATTTTAGCCCTAAAATAAGAGACATTTCTGCAATTTGCCTCAAAATAGAGAAATTTCTGCCTTTTTGATCCAAAAAGGAAAATTTCTGCATTTTTGCTCCAAAATTAGAGAAATTTCTGCAATTTTGCTCTAACATAAGGGAAATTTCTGCAATTTTGTCCTAAAATTATGGTAATTTCTGCAATTTTGCCCCAAAATAACGGAAATTTATGCAATTTTGCCCTATAATTAGGAGAATTTCTGCCTTTTTACCCTATAATAAGGGAAATTTATGCAATTTTGCACCAATATAAGGGAATTTTCTGCATTTTTGCTCCAAAATAAAGGGAATTTCTGCATTTTTGAAACAAAAAAGAGGAATTTCTGCAATCTTGTTCCAAAATAAGGAAAATTTCTGCATTTTTGCCCCAAAATATGGGGAATTTCTGCCTTTTTGGCGCAAAAAAGGGGGAATTTCAGTCTTTTTGCCCTAAAATAAGGGTAATTTCGGCATTTTTGACCCCAAATAAGCTGAATTTCTGCAATTTTGCCCCAAAATAAGAGAAATTTCTGCAAATTTGTCCCAAATTAAAGGAAATTTCAGCAATTTTGCCCCACAATAAGGGGAATTCTGCCTTTTGCTTCAAAATTAGGAGAATTTCTGCCTTTTTGCCCCAAAATAAGGGAAATTTAGTCTTTTTGCCTTAAATAAGGGTAATTTCTGTATTTTTTGCCTAAAATAAGAGAAATTTCTGCATTTTTGCCCCAAAATAAGGGGAATTTCTGTATTTTTGCCTTGAATTAAGGAAAATTTTTGCATTTTTGCTCCAAAATATGGGAAATTTCTGCAATTTTTTTTCAAAATTTGGGGAATTTCTGCAATTTTGTCCCAAAATAAGGGAAATTTCTGCAATTTTGCCCTAAAATTATGGGAATTTCTGCAATTTTGTCGCAACATAAAGGAAATTTCTGCAATTTTGTCCTATAATTAGGGGAATTTCTGCCTTTTTACCCTATAATAAGGGAAATTAATGCAATTTTGCAACAAAATAAGGAAATTTTCTTCATTTTTGCACCAAAATAAAGGGAATTTCTGCCTTTTTGAAACAAAAAAGGGGAATTTCTTCAATTTTATTCCAAAATAAAGGGAATTTCTGCATTTTTGCCTAAAATAAGGGAAATTTCTGCCTTTTTGGCGCAAAAAAGGGAGAATTTCAGTATTTTTGCCCTAAAATAAGTGTAATTTCTGCATCTTTGACACCAAGTATGCGGTATTTCTGTTTTTTTGACCTGAAATAAGGGGAATTTCTGATAATTTTGCGCCAAAATAAGAGAAATTTTTGCAATTTTGTCCCAAAAAAGGGAAATTTCTGCAATTTTGCGCCACATTAAGGGGAATTTCTGCCGTTTGCCCCAAAATTAGAAGAATTTGCATTTTTGCCGCAAAATTAAAGGCATTACTGTGTTTTTGCCTTAAAATAAAGGAAATTTCTGCATTTTTCCCCCAAATTAATTGGAATTTCTGCCTTTTTGCCCTAAAATAAGAAGAATTTCTGCTTTCTTGGCACAAAATAAGGGGAATTTCAGTCTTCTTCCCTTACATAAGTTTAATATCTGCAATTTGCCCCCAAATTAGCGGAATTTCTGCCTTTTTGACCTAAAATGAGGGGAATTTCTGGATTTTTGTCCCATGATAAGGAAAATTTCTGCAATTTTGCCCAAAAATAAGGGAAATTTCTGCATTTTTGGCCCTAAAATGAGAAGAATTTCTGCCTTTTTGCCCCAAAATAAAAAGAATTTCTGCATTTTTGCCCCAAAATAATTGGAATTTCTGCCTTTTTGCACCAAAATTAGTGAAATTTCTGAATTTTGCCCCAAAATTAGTGAAATTTCTGAATTTTGCCCCAAAATTAGAAGCATTACTACATTTTTGCCCCAAAATATGGGAAATTTCTGCAATTTTGTTACAAAGTAATGGAAATTTCTTCTTTTTTACCCCAAAATAATGGGAATTTCTGCATTTTTGCCACAAAATAAGGAAAGTTTCTGCAATTTTTTAATAAAATAAGTTAAACTTCTAAGCTTTTGCCTCAAAACAAGGGAAATATCTGCCTATTTCGCCAAAAATAAGGGAAATTTCTGCATTTTTGCCACAAATTAATGAAAATTTCTGGATTTTTGCCCAAAATTAACGTGAATTTCTGCCTTTTTGCCATAAAATAAGGGGAATTTCTGCCTTTTTGCCACAAAATAAGGGGATTTTTAGTCTTTTTGGCCTAAAATAATGGTAATTTCTGTATTTTTGGCCTAAAATAATGAGAATTTCTGTTTTTTTGCCATAAAATAAGGAAAATTTCTTCATTTTTGCTCCAAAATAAGGGGAATTTCAGCATTTTTGCCCCAAAATAAGGGGAATTTTTGCCTTTTTACCCCAAAATTAGGGGAATTTCTAACTTTTTGCTCCAAAATTAGGGGCATTACTGTGTTTTACCCCTAAATAAAGGAAATTTCTGCATTTTTGCCCAAAATTATGAGAAATTTCTGTCTTTTTGCTCTAAAATAAGAAGTTCTGCCTTTTTGTCACAAAATAAGAGGAATTTCAGGCTTTTTTCTCTAAAAAAAGGGTAATTTCTGGAATTTGCCCCCAAGAAAGCGTAATTTCTGTCTTTTTGACCTGAAATAAAAGGAATTTCTGTATTTTTGCCACAAGATAAGGGAAATTTCTGCAATTTTGCCCAAAAAAAGGGAAATTTCTGCAATTTTGTCCCAAAAAAAGAGAAATTTCAGCAATATTGCCCACAATAAGGGGAATTTCTGCCTTTTTGCCCCAAAATTAATGGAATTTCTGATTTTTGCCCCAAAATTAGAAGCATTACAGAATTTTTGGCCCATAATAAGGGAAATTTCTGCAATTTGCCTCAAAATAAAGAAATTTCTGTCTTTTTGACCCAAAAAAAGGAAAATTTCTGCATTTTTGCTCTAAAATTAAGGGAATTTCTGCAATTTTGCCCCAAAATTAGGGAAACTTCTGCAATTTTTCCTAAAATTATGGGAATTTCTGCAATTTTGCCCCAAAATAAGGGGAATTTCTGCAATTTTGCCATATAATTAGGGGAATTTCTGCCTTTTTACCCTATAATAAGGGAAATTTATGCAATTTTGCAACAAAATAATGGAATTTTCTGCATTTTTGCTCCAAAATAAAGGAAATTTCTGCCTTTTTGAATCAAAAAAGGAGAATTTCTGCAATTTTGTTCCAAAATAAGGGGAATTTCTGCATTTTTGCCCCAAAATAATGGGAATTTCTGTTTTTCTGGCACAAAAAAGTGAGAATTTTAGTATTTTTGACCTAAAATAAGGGTAATTTCTTCATTTTTGACACCAAGTATGCAGTATTTCTGCATTTTTGACCTGAAATAAGGGTAATTTCTGCATTTTTCCCCAAAATTAATTGGAATTTCTGCCTTTTTGCCCTAAAATAAGAAGAATTTCTGCTTTTTGGCACAAAATAAGTGGAATTTCAGTCTTCTTCCCTTATATAAGTTTAATTTCTGCAATATGCCCTTAAATTAGCGGAATTTCTGCCTTTTTGACCTAAAATGATGGGAATTTCTGGAATTTTGTCCCATGATAAGGGAAATTTCTGCATTTTTGCCCCAAAATATGGGAAATTTCTGCAATTTTGTTACAAAATAAGGGAAATTTCTTCCTTTTTACCCCAAAATAATGGGAATTTCTGCATTTTTGCTACAAAATAAGGGAAGTTTCTGCAATTTTATCCTAAAATAAGTTAAATTTCTAACCTTTTGCCTCAAAATAAAAGAAATTTCTGCCTATTAGGCCAAAAATAAGTGAAAATTCTGCATTTTTACCACAGTTAAGGAAAAGGTCTGCATTTTTGCCCAAAATTAAGTGGAATTTCTGTATTTTTGCCCTAAAATAAGAATTTCTGCCTTTAAGGCACAAAATAAGGGAAATTTTAGTATTTTTCCCTAAATTAAGTTTAATTTCTGCAATTTGCCCTTAAATTAGTGGAATTTCTTCCTTTTTGACCTGAAATAAAGGGAATTTCTGCATTTTTGCTCCAAAATAAGGGGAATTTCAGCATTTTTGCCCTAAAATATGGGGAATTTCTGCAATTTTTACCCCAAAATTAGGGGAATTTCCATTTTTTTGCTCCAAAATTAGGGGCATTCCTGTGTTTTTGCCCCAAAATAAGGAAAATTTCTGCATTTTTGCCCAAAATTATGATGAATTTCTGCCTATTTGCTCTAAAATAAGAAGAATTTTTGCCTTTTTGGCACAAAATAAGAGGAATTTCTGGCTTTTTCTATAAAATAAGGGTAATTTCTAAAATTTGCCCAAAAGAAATTGTAATTTCTGCCTTTTTGACCTGAAATAAAAGGAATTTCTGTATTTTGGCCACAAGATAAGGAAAATTTCTTCAATTTTGCCCAAAAATAAGGTAAATTTCTGCAATTTTGTCCCAAAAAAAGGAAATTTCTGCAATTTTGCCCCACAATAAAGGGAATTTCTGCCTTTTTGCCCCAAAATTAATGGAATTTCTCATTTTTTCCCCAAAATTAAAAGCATTACAGAATTTTTGCACCAAAATAAGGGAAATTTCTGATATTTGCCCCAAAATAAGGAGAATTTTTGCCTATTTGCCCCAAAATAAGAGAAATTTCTGCAATTTAGTTCCAAAAAAGGGAAATTTCAGCAATATTGCCCCACAATAAGGGGAATATCTGCCTTTTGCCCCAAAATTAGGGGAATTTCTGCATTTTTGCCACAAAATTAGGGGCATTACTGTGTTTTTGCCCCAAAATACGAAAAATTTCTGCATTTTTCCCCAAAATTAATTGGAATTTCTGCCTTTTTGCCCTAAAATAAGAAGAATTTCTGCTTTTTTGGCACAAAATGAAGGGAATTTCAGTCTTCTTCCCTTAAATAAGTTTAATATCTGCAATTTGCTCCCAAATTAGCGGAATTTCTGCCTTTTTGACCTAAAATGAGGGGAATTTCTGGATTTTTGTCCCATGATAAGGGAAATTTCTGCAATTTTGCCCAAAAATAAGGGAAATTTCTGCATTTTGCCCCAAAATGAGGAGAATTTCTGCCTTTTTTTCCCCAAAAAAAGAGGAATTTCTGCATTTTTGCCCCAAAATAATAGGAATTTCTGCCTTTTTGCCCCAAAATTAGTGAAATTTTTGAATTTTGCCCCAAAATTAGTGAAATTTCTGAATTTTGCCCCAAAATTAGAAGCATTACTGCATTTTTGCCCCAAAATATGGGAAATTTCTGCAATTTTGTTACAAAATAAGGGAAATTTCTTCCTTTTTACCCCAAAATAATGGGAATTTCTGCATTTTTGCTTAAAAATAAGGGAAGTTTCTGCAATTTTATCCTAAAATAAGTTAAATTTCTAACATTTTGTCTAAAAATAAAAGAAATTTCTGCCTATTAGGCCAAAAATAAGGGAAAATTCTGCATTTTTACAACATTTAAGGAAAATGTCTGCATTTTTGCCCAAAATTAAGTGGAATTTCTGTATTTTTGCCCTAAAATAAGAATTTCTGCCTTTAAGGCACAAAATAAGGGGAATTTCAGTATTTTTCCGTAAATTAAGTTTAATTTTTGCAATTTGCCCCCAAATTAGCGGAATTACTTCATTTTTGACCTTAAATAAAAAGAATTTCTGCATTTTTGCTCCAAAATAAGGGGAATTTCAGCATTTTTGCCCCAAAATATGGGGAATTTCTGCATTTTTACCCCAAAATTAGGGGAATTTCCGCCTTTTTGCTCCAAAATTAGGGGCATTCCTGTGATTTTGCCCCAAAATAAGGAAAATTTCTGCATTTTTGCCCAAAATTATGATGAATTTCTGCCTTTTTGCTCTAAAATAAGAAGAATTTTTGCCTTTTTGCCACAAAATAAAAGAAATATCAGGCTTTTTCTCTAAAATAAGGGTAATTTCTAAAATTTGCCCCAAAAAAGTGTAATTTCTGCCTTTTTGACTTGAAATAAAAGGAATTTCTGGATTTTGGCCACAAGATAAGGGAAATTTCTGCAATTTTGCCCAAAAATAAGGGAAATTTCTGCAATTTTGTCCCAAAAAAGGGAAATTTCTGCAATTTTGCGCCACAATAAAGGGAATTTCTGACTTTTTGCCCCAAAATTAATGGAATTTCTCATATTTGCCCCAAAATTAGAAGCAATAAAGAATTTTTGCCCCAAAATAAGGGAAATTTCTGCAATTTGCCTCAAAATAAAGGAAATTTCTTCCTTTTTGACCCAAAAAAAAGAAATTTCTGAATTTTTGCCGCAAAGTAAGTGGAATTTCAGCCTTTTTGCCCCAAAATTAGTGGAATTTCTGAATTATGCCCCAAAATTAGTGAAATTTCTGATATTTGCCCCAAAATAAAGAGAATTTTTGCCTTTTTACCCCAAAATAAGAGAAATTTCTGCAATTTTGTCCCAAAAAAGGGAAATTTCAGCAATTTAGCCCCACAATAAAAGGAATTTCTGCCTTTTGCCCCAAAATTAGGAGAATTTCTGCATTTTTGCTGCAAAATTAGGGGCATTACTGTGTTTTTGCCCCAAAATACGGAAAATTTCTGCATTTTTCCCCAAAATTAATTGGAATTTCTGCCTTTTTGCCCTAAAATAAGAAGAATTTCTGCTTTTTTGGCACAAAATAAGAGGAATTTCAGTCTTCTTCTCTTAAATAAGTTTAATATCTGCAGTTTGCCCACAAATTAGCGGAATTTCTGCTTTTTTGACCTAAAATGAGGGGAATTTCTGGATTTTTGTCTCATGATAAGGGAAATTTCTGAAATTTTGCCCAAAAATAAGGGAAATTTCTGCCTTTTTGCCCAAAAATGATGAAAATTTCTGCCTTTTTGCCCCAAATAAAAGGAATTTCTGCATTTTTGCCCCAAAATAATAGGAATTTTTGCCTTTTTGCCTCAAAATTAGTGAAAAATTTAATTTTGCCCCAAAATTAGTGAAATTTCTGAATTTTGCCCCAAAATTAGAAGCTTTACTGCATTTTTGCCCCAAAATATGGGAAATTTCTGCAATTTTGTTACAAAATAAGGGAAATTTCTTCCTTTTTACCCCAAAATAATGGGAATTTCTGCATTTTTGCAACAAAATAAGGAAAGTTTCTGCAATTTTATCCTAAAATAAGTTAAATTTCTAACCTTTTGCTTAAAAATAAATGAAATTTCTGCCTATTAGGCCAAAAATAATGGAAAATTCTGCATTTTTACCACAGTTAAGGAAAAGGTCTGCATTTTTGCCCAAAATTAAGTGGAATTTCTGTATTTTTGCCCTAAAATTAGAATTTCTCCCTTTAAGGCACAAAATAAGGGGAATTTCAGTATTTTTCCCTAAATTAAGTTTAATTTCTTCAATTTGCCCCCAAATTAGCGGAATTTCTTCCTGTTTGACCTGAAATAAAGGGAATTTCTGCATTTTTGCTCCAAAATAAGGGGAATTTCAGCATTTTTGCCCCAAAATAAGGGGAATTTCTGCATTTTTACCCCAAAATTAGGGGAATTTCCACCTTTTTGCTCCAAAATTAGGGGCATTCCTGTGATTTTGCCCCAAAATAAGGAAAATTTCTGCATTTTTGCCCAAAATTATGATGAATTTCTGCGTTTTTGCTCTAAAATAAGACGAATTTTTGCCTTTTTGGCACAAAATAAGAGGAATTTCAGGCTTTTTCTCTAAAATAAGGGTAATTTCTAAAATTTGCCCAAAAAAAGTGTAATTTCTGCATTTTTGACCTGAAATAAAAGGAATTTCTGGATTTTGGCCTCAAGATAAGGAAAATTTCTACAATTTTGCCCAAAAATAAGGAAAATTTCTGCAATTTTGTCCCAAAAAAGGGAAATTTCTGCAATTTTGCCCCCCAATTAAAGGGAATTTCTGCCTTTTTGCCCCAAAATTAATGGAATTTTTCATTTTTGCCCCAAAATTAGAAGTATTACAGAATTTTTGTCCCAAAATAAGGGAAATTTCTGCAATTTGCCTCAAAATAGAGAAATTTCTGCCTTTTTGACCCAAAAAAGGGAAATTTCTGAATTTTTGCCGCAAAATATGTGGAATTTCTGCCTTTTTGCCCCAAAATTAGTGGAATTTCTGAATTTTGCCCCTAAATTAGTGAAATTTCTGATATTTGCCCCAAAATAAGGAGAATTTTTGCCTTTTTGCCCCAAAATAAGAGAAATTTCTGCAATTTTGTTCCAAAAAAGGAAAATTTCAGCAATTTTGCCCCACAATAAGGGGAATTTCTGCCTTTTGCCCCAAAATTAGGGGAATTTCTGCATTTTTGCCGCAAAATCTGAGGCATTACGGTGTTTTTGCCCCAAGATAAGGGAAATTTCTGCATTTTTCCCTAAAATTAATTGGAATTTCTTTCTTTTTGCCCTAAAATAAGAAGAATTTCTGCTTTTTTGGCACAAAATAAGGGGAATTTCAGTCTTCTTCCCTTAAATAAGTTTAATATCTGCAATTTGCCCCCAAATTAGCGGAATTTCTTTCTTTTCCACCTAAAATGTGGGGAATTTCTGGATTTTTGTCCTATGATAAGGGAAATTTCTGCAATTTTGCCCAAAAATAAGGGAAATTTCTGCCTTTTTGCCCCAAAATGAGGAGAATTTCTGCCTTTTTGTCCCCAAATAAAAGGAATTTCTGCATTTTGGCCCAAAATAATAGGAATTTCTGCCTTTTTGCACCAAAATTAGTGAAATTTCTGAATTTTGCCCCAAAATTAGTGAAATTTCTGAATTTTGCCCCAAAATTAGAAGCATTACTGCATTTTTGCCCCAAAATATGGGAAATTTCAGCATTTTTGCCCCAAAATATGGGGAATTTCTGCATTTTTACCCCAAAATTAGGGGAATTTCTGCCTTTTTGCTCCAAAATTAGGGGCATTTCTGTGTTTTTGCCCCAAAATAAGGAAAATTTCTGCATTTATGCCCAAAATTATGATGAATTTCTGCCTTTTTGCTCTAAAATAAGAAGAATTTTTGCCTTTTTGGCACAAATAAGAGGAATTTCAGGCTTTTTCTCTAAAATAAGGGTAATTTCTAAAATTTGCCCCAAAAAAGTGTAATTTCTGCCTTTTTGACCTCAAATAAAAGGAAATTCTGGATTTTGGCCACAAGATAAGGAAAATTTCTGCAATTTTGCCCAAAAATAAGGGAAATTTCTGCAATTTTTCCCAAAAAAGGGAAATTTCTGCAATTTTGCCCCACAATAAAGGGAATTTCTGCCTTTTTGCTTCGAAATTAATGGAATTTCTCATTTTTGCCCCCAAATTAGAAGCAATAAAGAATTTTTGCCCCAAAATAAGGGAAATTTCTGCAATTTGCCTCAAAATAAAGGAAATTTCTGCCTTTTTGACCCCAAAAAGGGAAATTTCTGAATTTTTGCCGCAAAATAAGTGGAATTTCTGCCTTTTTGCCCCAAAATTAGTGGAATTTCTGAATTTTGCCCCAAAATTAGTGAAATTTCTGATATTTGCCCCAAAATAAAGAGAATTTTTGCCTTTTTGCCCCAAAATAAGAGAAATTTCTGCAATTTTGTTCCAAAAAAGGAAAATTTCAGCAATTTTGCCCCACAATAAGGGGAATTTCTGCCTTTTGCCCCAAAATTAGAAGAATTTCTGCATTTTAGCCGCAAAATTAGGGGCATTACTGTGTTTTTGCCCCAAAATACGAGAAATTTCTGCATTTTTCCCCAAAATTAATTGGAATTTCTGCCTTTTTGCTCTAAAATAAGAAGAATTTCTGCTTTTTTGGCACAAAATAAGGGGAATTTCAGTCTTCTTCCCTTAAATAACTTTAATATCTGCAATTTGCCCCAAAATTAGCGGAATTTCTGCCTTTTTGACCTAAAATGAGTCGAATTTCTGGATTTTTGTCCCATGATAAGGGAAATTTCTGAAATTTTGCCCAAAAATAAGGGAAATTTCTGCCTTTTGGCCCCAAAATGAGAAGAATTTCTGCCTTTTTGCCTTAAATAAAAGGAATTTCTGCATTTTTGCCCCAAAATAATAGGAATTTCTGCCTTTTTGCCCCAAAATTAGTGAAATTTCTGAATTTTGCCCCAAAATTAGTGAAATTTGAATTTTGCCCCAAAATTAGAAGAATTACTGCATTTTTGCCCCAAAATATTGGAAATTTCTGCAATTTTGTTACAAAACAAGGGAAATTTCTTCCTTTTTACCCCAAAATAATGGGAATTTCTGCATTTTTGCTACAAAATAAGGGAAGTTTTTGCAATTTTATCCTAAAATAAGTTAAATTTCTAACCTTTTGCCTCAAAATAAATGAAATTTCTGCCTATTAGGCCAAAAATAAGGAAAAATTCTGCATTTTTACTACATTTAAAAAAAATGTCTGCATTTTTGCCCAAAATTAAGTGGAATTTCTGTATTTTTGCCCTAAAATAAGAATTTCTGCCTTTAAGGCATAAAATAAGGGGAATTTCAGTATTTTTCCCTAAATTAAGTTTAATTTCTGCAATTTGCCCCCAAATTAACGAAATTTCTTCCTTTTTGACCTGAAATAAAGGGAATTTCTGCATTTTTGCTCCAAAATAAGGGGAATTTCAGCATTTTTGCCCCAAAATAAGGGGAATTTCTGCATTTTTACCCCAAAATTAGGGGAATTTCCGCCTTTTTGCTCCAAAATTAGGGGCATTCCTGTGTTTTTGCCCCAAAATAAGAAAAATTTCTGCATTTATGCCCAAAATTATGATGAATTTCTGCCTTTTTGCTCTAAAATTGGAAGAATTTCTGCGTTTTTGGCACAAAATAAGAGGAATTTCAGGCTTTCTCTCTAAAATAAGGGTAATTTCTAAAATTTGCCCCAAAAAGTGTAATTTCTGCCTTTTTGACCTGAAATAAAAGGAATTTCTGGATTTTGGCCACAAGATAAGGAAAATTTCTGCAATTTTGCCCAAAAATAAGGGAAATTTCTGCAATTTTTCACAAAAAAGGGAAATTTCTGCAATTTTGCCCCACAATAAAGGGAATTTCTGCCTTTTTGCCCCGAAATTAATGGAATTTCTCATTTTTGCCCCAAAATTAGAAGGATTACAGAATTTTTGCCCCAAAAGAAGGGAAATTTCTGCAATTTGCCCCAAAATAAAGGAAATTTCTGCCTTTTTGACCCAAAAAAGGGAAATTTCTGAATTTTTGCCGCAAAATAATTGGAATTTCTGCCTTTTTGCCCCAAAATTAGTGGAATTTCTGAATTTTGCCCCAAAATTAGTGAAATTTCTGATATTTGCCACAAAATAAGGAGAATTTTTGCCTTTTGGCCCCAAAATAAAAGAAATTTCTGCAATTTTGTTCCAAAAAAAAGAAATTTCAGCAATTTTGCCCCACAATAAAAGGAATTTCTGCCTTTTGCCCCAAAATTAGGGGAATTTCTGCATTTTTGCCGCAAAATTAGGGGCATTACTGTGTTTTTGCCCCAAAATACGGGAAATTTCTGCATTTTTCCCCAAAATTAATTGTAATTTCTGCCTTTTTGCCCTAAAATATGAAGAATTTCTGCTTTTTTGGCACAAAATAAGGGGAATTTCAGTCTTCTTCCCTTAATAAGTTTAATATCTGCAATTTGCCACCAAATTAGCGGAATTTCTGCATTTTTGACCTAAAATGAGAGGAATTTCTGGATTTTTGTCCCATGATAAGGAAAATTTCTGCAATTTTGCCCAAAAATAAGGGAAATTTCTGCCTTTTTGCCCCAAAAGGAGGAGAATTTCTGCCTTTTTGCCCCAAATAAAAGGAATTTCTGCATTTTTGCCCCAAAATAATAGGAATTTCTGCCTTTTTGCCTTAAAATTAGTGAAATATTTGAATTTTGCCCCAAAATTAGTGAAATTTCTGAATTTTGCCCCAAAATTAGAAGCATTACTGCATTTTTGCCCCAAAATATGGGAAATTTCGGCAATTTTGTTACAAAATAATGGAAATTTCTTCCTTTTTACCCCAAAATAATGGGAATTTCTGCATTTTTGCTACAAAATAAGGGAAGTTTCTGCAATTTTATCCTAAAATAAGTTAAATTTCTAACCTTTTGCCTCAAAATAAAAGAAATTTCTGCCTATTAGGCCAAAAATAAGGGAAAATTCTGCATTTTTACCACATTTAAGGAAAATGCATTTTTGCCCAAAATTAAGTGGAATTTCTGTATTTTTGCCCTAAAATAAGAATTTCTGCCTTTAAGGCACAAAATAAGGGGAATTTCAGTATTTTTCCCTAAATTAAGTTTAATATCTGCAATTTGCCCTCAAATTAGCGGAATTTCTTCCTTTTTGAACTGAAATAAAGGGAATTTCTGCATTTTTTGCTCCAAAATAAGGGGAATTTCAGCATTTTTGCCCCAAAATAAAGGGAATTTCTGCATTTTTACCCCAAAATTAGGGGAATTTCTTCCTTTTTGTTCCAAAATTAGGGGCATTCCTGTGTTTTTGCCCCAAAATAAGGAAAATTTCTGCATTTTTGCCCAAAATTATGATGAATTTCTGCCTTTTTGCTCTAAAATAAGAAGAATTTTTGCCTTTTTGGCACAAAATAAAAGAAATTTCAGGCTTTTTCTCTAAAATAGGGGTAATTTCTAAAATTTGCCCCAAAAAAGTGTAATTTCTGCCTTTTTGACCTGAAATAAAAGGAATTTCTGGATTTTGGCCACAAGATAAGGGAAATTTCTGCAATTTTGCCTAAAAATAAGGTAAATTTCTGCAATTTTGTCTTAAAAAAGGAAAATTCCTTCAATTTTGCCCCACAATAAAGGGAAATTCTGCCTTTTAGCCCCAAAATTAATGGAATTTCTCATTTTTGCACCAAAATTAGAAGCATTACAGAATTTTTGCCCCAAAATAAAGAAAATTTCTGCAATTTGCATCAAAATAAAGGTAATTTCTCCCTTTTTGACCCAAAAAAGGGAAATTTCTGAATTTTTGCCGCAAAATAATTGGAATTTCTGCCTTTTTGCCCCAAAATTGGTGGAATTTCTGAATTTTTCCGAAAATTAGTGAAATTTCTGATATTTGCCCCAAAATAAGGAGAATTTTTGCCTTTTTGCCCCAAAATAAGAGAAATTTCGGCAATTTTGTTCCAAAAAAGAAAAATTTCAGCAATTTTTCCCCACAATAAGGGGAATTTCTGCCTTTTGCCCCAAAATTAGTGGAATTTCTGCATTTTTGCCGCAAAATTAGGGGCATTACTGTGTTTTTGCCCCAAAATACGGGAAATTTCTGCATTTTTCCCCAAAATTAATTGGAATTTCTGCCTTTTTGCCCTAAAATAAGAAGAATTTCTGCTTTTTTGGCACAAAATATGGGGAATTTCAGTCTTCTTCCCTTAAATAAATTTAATATCTGCAATTTGACCCCAAATTAGCAGAATTTCTGCATTTTTGACCTAAAATGAGGGGAATTTCTGGATTTTTGACCCATGATAAGGGAAATTTCTGCAATTTTGCCCAATAATAAAGGAAATTTTTGCTTTTTTGCCACAAAATGATGAGAATTTCTGACTTTTTGCCCCAAATAAAAGGAATTTCTGCATTTTTGCCCAAAATTATGATGAATTTCTGCCTTTTTGCTCTAAAATATAAAGAATTTTTGCCTTTTTGGACAAAATAAGAGGAATTTCAGGCTTTTTCTCTCAAATAAGGGTAATTTCTAAAATTTTCCCAAAAGAAAGTGTAATTTCTGCCTTTTGGACCTGAAATATAAGGAATTTCTGTATTTTGGCCACAAGATAAGGGAAATTTCTGCAATTTTGCCCAAAAAAAAGAGAAATTTCTGCAATTTTGTCCCAAAAATGGGAAATTTCTGCAATTTTGCCCCACAATAAAGGGAATTTCTGCCTTTTTGCCTCAAAATAATGGAATTTCTCATTTTTGCCCCAAAATTAGAAGGATTACAGAATTTTTGCCCCAAAAGAAGGGAAATTTCTGCAATTTGCCTCAAAATAAAGGAAATTTCTGCCTTTTTGACCCAAAAAAAAGAAATTTCTGAATTTTTGCCGCAAAATAATTGGAATTTCTGCCTTTTTGCCCGAAAATTAGTGGAATTTCTGATATTTTTCCCAAAATAAGGAGAATTTTTGCCTTTTTGCCCCAAAATAAGAGAAATTTCTGCAATTTTGTTCCAAAAAAAAGAAATTTCAGCAATTTTGCCACACAATAAGGGGAATTTCTGCCTTTTGCCCCAAAATTAGGGGATTTTCTGCATTTTTGCTGCAAAATTAGGCGCATTACTGTGTTTTTGCCCCAAAATACGAGTAATTTCTGCATTTTTCCCCAAAATTAATTGGAATTTCTGCCTTTTTGCTCTAAAATAAGAAGGATTTCTGCTTTTTTGGCACAAAATAAGGGGAATTTCAGTCTTCTTCCCTTAAATAACTTTAATATCTGCAATTTGCCCCAAAATTAGCGGAATTTCTGCCTTTTTGACCTAAAATGAGGGGAATTTCTGGATTTTTGACCCATGATAAGGGAAATTTCTGCAATTTTGCCCAAAAATAAGGAAAATTTCTGCCTTTTTGCCCCAAAAGGAGGAGAATTTCTGCCTTTTTGCCCCAAATAAAAGGAATTTCTGCATTTTTGCCCCAAAATAATAGGAATTTCTGCCTTTTTGCCTTAAAATTAGTGAAATATTTGAATTTTGCCCCAAAATTAGTGAAATTTCTGAATTTTGCCCCAAAATTAGAAGCATTACTGCATTTTTGCCCCAAAATATGGGAAATTTCGGCAATTTTGTTACAAAATAAGGGAAATTTCTTCCTTTTTACCCCAAAATAATGGGAATTTCTGCATTTTTGCTACAAAATAAGGGAAGTTTCTGCAATTTTATCCTAAAATAAGTTAAATTTCTAACCTTTTGCCTCAAAATAAAAGAAATTTCTGCCTATTAGGCCAAAAATAAGGGAAAATTCTGCATTTTTACCACATTTAAGGAAAATGTCTGCATTTTTGCCCAAAATTAAGTGGAATTTCTGTATTTTTGCCCTAAAATAAGAATTTCTGTCTTTAAGGGACAAAATAAGAGGAATTTCAGCATTTTTCCCTAAATTAAGTTTAATTTCTGCAATTTGCCCCCAAATTAGCAGAATTTCTTCCTTTTTGACCTGAAATAAAAGAAATTTCTGCATTTTTGCTCCAAAATAAGGGGAATTTCAGCATTTTTGCCCCAAAATAAGGGGAATTTCTGCATTTTTACCCCAAAATTAGTGGAATTTCCGCCTTTTTGCTCCAAAATTAGGGGCATTACTCTGTTTTTGCATAAAAATAATGAAAATTTCTGCATTTTTGCCCAAAATTATGATGAATTTCTGTCTTTTTGCTCTAAAATAAAAAGAATCTTTGCCTTTTTGGCACAAAATAAGAGGAATTTCAGGCTTTTTCTCTCAAATAAGGGTAATTTCTAAAATTTGCCCAAAAGAAAGTGGAATTTCTGCCTTTTTGACCTGAAATAAAAGGAATTTCTGTATTTTGGCCACAAGATAAGGGAAATTTCTGCAATTTTGTCCCAAAAAAGGGAAATTTCTGCATTTTTGCCCCACAATAAAGGGAATTTCTGCCTTTTTGCCCCAAAATTAATGTAATTTCTCATTTTTGCCCAAAAATTAGAAGCATTACAGAATTTTTGGCCCAAAATAAAAGAAATTATTGCCTTTTTGACCCAAAAAAGGGAAATTTCTGAATTTTTTCTGCAAAATAAGTGGAATTTCTGACTTTTTGCCCCAAAATTAGTGGAATTTCTGAATTTTGCCCCAAAATTAGTGAAATTTCTGATATTTGCCCCAAAATAAGGAGAATTTTTGCCTTTTTGCCCCAAAATAAGAGGAATTTTGGCAATTTTGCTCCAAATTAATGTTGATTTTCTGCATTTTTGCTCAAAAATAAAGGCATATTCTGGAATTTTGACACAAAATTAGGGGAATTTCTGCAATTTTGCCCGAAAATAAGGGAAATTTCTGCATTTTTGCTCCAAATTTAGGGGAATTTCTGCATTTTTGTCCCAAAATAAGGCAAATTTATGCAATTTTGCCCTATCATTAGAGGAATTTCTGCCTTTTTAATCTATAATAAGGGAAATTTATGCAATTTTCCACCAAAATAAGGAAATTTTTTGCATTTTTGCTCCAAAATAAAGAGAATTTCTGCCTTTTTGAAAGAAAAAAAGAAAAATTTCTACAATTTTGTTCCAAAATAAGGGAAATTTCAGCATTTTTGCCCCAAAATAAAGGGAATTTCTGCATTTTTGGTGCAAAAGAGGGGGAATTTCAGAGTTTTTGCCCTAAAATAAGGGTAATTTCTGCATTTTGACACCAAGTATGCGGTATTTCTGCTTTTTTGACCCGAAATAAGGGTCAATTCTGCAATTTTGCCCCAAAACAAAAGAAATTTCTGCAATTTTGTCCCAAAAATAGGAAATTTCAGCAATTTTGCCCCACACTAAGGGGAATTTCTGCCTTTTGCCCAAAAATTAGGGGAATTTCTGCATTTTTGCCGCCAAATTAGGGGCATTACTGTGTTTTTGCCCCAAAATACGGGAAATTTCTGCATTTTTCACCAAAATTAATAGGAATTTCTGCCTTATTGCCCTAAAATATGAAGAATTTCTGCATTTTTGGCACAAAATAAGGGGAATTTCAGTCTTCTTCTTAGAAATAAGTTTAAAATCTGCAATTTGCCCCCAAACTAGCAGAATTTCTGCCTTTTTGACCTAAAATGAGGGGAATTTCTGGATTTTTGTCCCATGATAAGGGAAATTTCTGCAATTTTGCCCAAAAATAAGGGAAATTTCTGCTTTTTTGCCTCAAAATAAGGAGAATTTCTGCCTTTTTGTCCCCAAATAAAAGGAATTTCTGCATTTTTGCCCCAAAATAATAGGAATTTCTTCCTTTTTGCCCCAAAATTAGTGAAATTTCTGAATTTTGCCCTAAAATTAGTGAAATTTCTGATATTTGCCCCAAAATTAGAAGCTTTACTGCATTTTTGCCCCAAATTATGGGAAATTTCTGCAATTTTGTTCCAAAATAATAGAAATTTCTTCCTTTTTACCCCAAAATAATAGGAATTTCTGCATTTTTGCTACAAAATTAGGGAAGTTTCTGCAATTTTATCCTTAAATAAGTTAAATTTCTAACCTTTTGCCTCAAAATAAGAGAAATTTCTGCCTATTTGGCCAAAAATAAGAGAAATTCCTGCATTTTTGCCACAAATTAAGGAAAATTTCTGCATTTTTGCCCAAAATTCATGGGAATTTATTACTTTTTGCCTTAAAATAAGGGGAATTTCTGCCTTTTTGCCCCAAAATAAGGGGAATTTAGTCATTTTGGCATAATATAAGGGTAATTTCTCTATTTTTGGCCTAAAATAATAAATTCTGTCTTTTTGCCCTAAAATAAAAAAAATTTCTGCATTTTTGCTCCAATATAAGGGGAATTTCAGCATTTTTACCCCAAAATAAGGGGAATTTCTGCCTTTTTACCCCAAAATTAGGGGAATTTCCGCCTTTTTGCTCCAAAATTAGGGGCATTACTGTGTTTTACTTCAAAATAAAAGAAATTTCTGCATTTTTGCCCAAAATTATGTGGAATTTCTGCCTTTTTGCTCTAAATTAAGAAGAATTTCTGCCTTTTTGTCACAAAATAAGAGGAATTACAGGCTTTTTCTCTAAAATAAGGGTAATTTCTAAAATTTGCCCCCAAGAAAGCGTAATTTCTGCCTTTTTGACCTCAAATAAAAGGAATTTCTGTATTTTGGCCACAAGATAAGAGAAATTTCTGCAATTTTGCCCAAAAATAAGGGAAATTTCTGCAATTTTGTCTAAAAAAAGGGAAATTTCAGCAATTTTGCTCCACAATAAAGAAAATTTCTGCCTTTTTGCCTCAAAATTAATGGAATTTCTGATTTTTGCTCCAAAATTAGAAGCATTACAGAATTTTTGCCCCAAAATAAGGGAAATTTCTGCAATTTGCCTCAAAATAAAGAAAATTTCAGCATTTTTGACCCAAAAAATGGAAACTTCTGAATTTTTGCCACAAAAAAAGTGGAATTTCGGCCTTTTTGCCCCAAAATTAGTGGAATTTCCTAATTTCTCCCAAAATTAGAAGCATTACTGCATTTTTGCCCGAAAATATAGGAAATTTCTGCAATTTTGTTCCAAAATAAAGGGAATTTCTGCCTTTTTATTGCAAAATAATGGGAATTTCTTCATTTTTGCCACAAAATAAGGGAAATTTCTGCAATATTATTTTAAAATAAGTTAAATTTCTATACTTTTGCACCAAAATAAGGGAAATTTCTGACTTTTTGGCCCCAAATAAAGAGAAAATCTGCATTTTTGCCACAAATTAAGGGAAATTTCTGCATTTTTCCCCCCAAAAAGAGGATTTTCTGAATTTTTGCCCTAAAATAAAAGGAATTTCTGCTTTTTTGCCCCAAAATAGGGGGAATTTAGTCTTTTTGCCTTAAATAAGGGTAATATCTGTATTTTTGCCCTAAAATAAGAGAAATTTCTGCATTTTTTCCCAAAAAAAGGGGAATTTCTGTATTTTTGCCCTGAATTAAGGAAAATTTCTGCATTTTTGCTTCAAAATAAACAAAATTTCTGTAATTTTTTCTAAAATTAGTGGAATTTCTGCAATTTTGTCCTAAAATACGGAAAATTTCTGCAATTTTGCCCTAAAATTATGGAAATTTCTGCAATTTTGCCCCAAAATAAGGGAAATTTCTGCAATTTTGCCCTATAATTAGAGGAATTTTTGCCTTATTGCCCTATAATAAGGGAAATTTATGCAATTTTGCACCAAAATAAAGGAATCTTCTGCATTTTTGCTCCAAAACAAAGGGAATTTCTGCCTTTTTGAAACAAAAAAAGGGGAATTTCTGCAATTTTTTTCCAAAATTAGAAGAATTTCTGCAATTTTGCACCAAAATATGGGAAATTTCTGCAATTTTGCCCTAAAATTTTGGGAATTTCTGCAATTTTTCCCCAAAATAAGGGAAATTTCTGCAATTTTGCCCTATAATTAGGGGAATTTCTGCCTTTTTGCCCTATAATAAAGGAAATTTATGCTATTTTGCACCAAAATAAAGGAATCTTCTGCATTTATGCTCCAAAATAAAGGGAATTTCTGCCTTTTTGAAACAAAAAAAGGGGAATTTCTGCAATTTTGTTCGAAAATAAGGGGAATTTCTGCATTTTTGCCTCAAAATAATGGGAATTCCTTCTTTTTTGGCACAAAAAAGGGGGAATTTCAGTCTTTTTGCCTTAAAATAAGGGTAATTTCTGCATTTTGACACCAAGTATGCGGTATTTCTGCCATTTTGACCCGAAATAAGAGGAATTTGTGCAATTTTGTCCCAAAACAGGATATTTCAGCAATTTTGCCCCACAATAAAGAGAATTTCTGCCTTTTGCCCTAAAATTAGGGGAATTTCTGCATTTTTGCCGCAAAATTAGAGGCATTACTGTGTTTTTGCCCCATAATAATGGAAATTTCTGCATTTTTCCCCAAAATTAATTGGAATTTCTGCCTTTTTGCCCAAAAATAAGAAGAATTTCTGCTTTTTTGGCACAAAATAAGGGGAATTTCAGTCTTCTTCCTTTAAATAATTTTAATTTCTGCAATTTGCCCCCAAATTAGTGGAATTTCTGTTTTTTTGACCTAAAACGAGAGGATTTTCTAGATTTTTGTCCCATGATAAGGGATATTTCTACAATTTTGCCCAATAATAAAGGAAATTTCTGCCTTTTTGCCCCAAAATGAAGAGAATTTCTGCCTTTTTGCCCCCAAATAAAAGGAATTTCTGCATTTTGCCCCAAAATAATAGGAATTTCTGCCTTTTTGCCCCAAAATTAGTGAAATTTCTGAATTTTGCCCCAAAATTAGTGAAATTTTTGATATTTGCCCTAAAATTAGAAGCATTACTGCATTTTTGCCCCAAAATATGGGAAATTTCTGCAATTTTGTTCCAAAATAAAGGAAATTTCTTCCTTTTTACCCCAAAATAATGGGAATTTCTGCATTTTTGCTACAAAATAAGGGAAGTTTCTGCAATTTTATACTAAAATAAGTTAAATTTCTAACCTTTTGCCTCAAAATATAAAAAATTTCTGCCTATTTGGCCAAAAATAAGAGAAATTTCTGCATTTTTGCCACAAATTAAGGAAAATTTCTGCCTTTTTGCCCAAAATTAACGGGAATTTCTGCCTTTTTTCCTTAAAATAAGGGGAATTTCTGCCTTTTTGCCCCAAAATAAGGGGAATTTAGTCTTTTTTGCCTAATATAAGGGTAATTACTGTATTTTTGGCCTAAAATAAAGAGAAATTCTGTCTTCTTGCCCTAAAAAAAGAAAAATTTCTGCATTTTGCTCTAAAATAAGGGGAATTTCAGCATTTTTGCCCCAAAATAAGTGGAATTTCTGCCTTTTTACCCCAAAATTAGGGGAATTTCTGCATTTTTGCTCCAAAATTAGGGGCATTACTGTGTTTTACCTCAAAATAAGGGAAATTTCTGCATTTTTGCCCATAATTATGTGGAATTTCTGTCTTTTTGCTCTAAAATAAGAAGAATTTCTGCCTTTTTGTCACAAAATAAGATGAATTTCAGGCTTTTTCTCTAAAATAAAGGTAATTTCTAAAATTTGCCCCCAAGAAAGCATAATTTCTGCCCTTTTGACCTGAAAAAAAAGGAATTTCTGTATTTTAGCCACAAGATAAGGGAAATTTCTGCAATTTTGCCCAAAAATAAGGGAAATTTCTGCAATTTTGTTCCAAAAAAAGGGAAATTTCAGCAATTTTGCTCGACAATAAGAGGAATTTCTGCTTTTTTGCCTCAAAATTAATGGAATTTCTGATTTTTGCCCAGAAATTAGAAGCATTACAGAATGTTTGTCCCAAAATATGGGAAATTTCTGCAATTTTGTTACAAAATAAGGGAAATTAGTTTCATTTACCCCAAAATAATGGAAATTTCTGCATTTTTGCTACAAAATAAGGAAAGTTTCTGCAATTTTATCCTAAAACAAGTTAAATTTCTAAGCTTTCATCTCAAAATAAAAGAAATTTCTGCCTATTTTGCAAAAATTAAGGGAAATTTCTGCATTTTTCCACAAATTAAGGAAAATTTCTGCATTTTTGCTCAAAATAAAGTGGAATTTCTGTATTTTTGCCCTAAAATAAGAATTTCTGCCTTTAAGGCACAAAATACGGGGAATTTCAGGCTTTTTCCCTAAATTAAGTTTAATTTCTGCAATTTGCCCCCAAATTAGCGGAATTTCTGCCTTTTTGTCCTGAAATAAGGGGTATTTCTGCATTTTTGCTCCAAAATAAGGGGAATTTCAGGATTTTTGCCTAAAAATAAGGGGAATTTCTGCACTTTTACCCCCAAATTAGGGGAATTTCTGCCTTTTTGCTCCAAAATTAGGGTCATTATTGTGTTTTTGCCCCAAAACAAGGGAAATTTTTGCATTTTTGCCCAAAATTATGTGGAATTTCTGCCTTTTTGTTCTAAAATAAGAAGAATTTCTGCTTTTTTGGCACAAAATAAGAGGAATTTCAGGCTTTTTCTCTAAAATAAAGGTAATTTCTAAAATTTGCCCTCAAGAAAGCGTAATTTCTGCCTTTTTGACCTGAAATAAAAGGAATTTCTGTATTTTGGCAACAAGATAAGGGAAATTTCTGCAATTTTGCCCAAAAATAAGGGAAATTTCTGCAATTTTGTCACAAAAAAAAAGAAATTTCAGCAATTTTGCTCCACAATAACCTGAATTTCTGCCTTTTTGCCCCAAAATTAATGGAATTTCTGATTTTTGCCCCAAAATTAAAAGCATTACAGAATTGTTACTCCAAAATATGGGAAATTTCTGCAATTTGCCTCAAAATAAAGAAAATTTCTGCCTTTTTGACCCAAAAAAATGGAAATTTCTGAATTTTTGCCGCAAAATAAGTGGAATTTCTGCCTTTTTGCCCCAAAATTAGTGGAATTTCCTAATTTTGCCCCAAAATTAGAAGCATTACTGCATTTTTGCCCCAAAATATAGGAAATTTTTTCAGTTTTGTTCCAAAATAAAGGGAATTTCTGCCTTTTTATTGCAAAATAATGGGAATTTCTTCATTTTTGCCACAAAATAAGGAAAATTTCTGCAATATTATTTTAAAATAACTAAATTTCTATATCTTGCACCATAATAAGGGAAATTTCTGACTTTTTGGCCCTAAATAAAGAAAAAATCTGCATTTTTGTCCCAAATTAAGGGAAATTTCTGCATTTTTGCCCCCAAAAAAGGGGAATTTCTGACTTTTTGCCCTAAAATAATGGGAATTTCTGCCTTTTTGCCCCAAAATAAGGGGAATTTAGTTTTTTGCCTTAAATAAGGGTAATTTCTGTATTTTTGCCCTAAAATAAGAGAAATTTCTGCATTTTTGCCCCAAAATAAGGGGTATGTCTGTATTTTTGCCCTGAATTAAGAAAAATTTCTGCATTTTTGCTCCAAAATAAGGGGAATTTCTGCAATTTTTTTCCAAAATTAGGGGAATTTATGCATTTTTGCAACAACATAGGGAAATTGCTGCAATTTTGCCCTAAAATAATGGAAATTTCTGCAATTTTGCCCCAAAATAAGGGAAATTTCTGCAATTTTGCCCTATAATTAGGGGAATTTCTGCCTTTTTGCCCTATAATAAGGGAAATTTATGCAATTTTGCACCAAAATAAGGGAATCTTTTGCATTTTTGCTCCAAAATAAAGGGAATTTCTGCCTTTTTGAAACAAAAAAAGGGGAATTTCTGCAATTTTGTTCCAAAATAAGGGGAATTTCTGCATTTTTGCCCCAAAATAAGGGGAATTTCCTCCTTTTTGGTGCAAAAAAGGGGGAATTTCAGTGTTTTTGCCCTGAAATAAGGGTAATTTCCGCATTTTTGAAACCAAATATGCGGTATTTCTGCCATTTTGACCCGAAATAAGGAAAATTTCTTCAATTTTGTCGCAAAAAAGGGAAATTTCAGCAATTTTGCCCCACAATTTGGGAAATTTCTTCCTATTGCCCCAAAATTAGGGAAATTTCTGCATTTTTGCCGCAAAATGAGAGGCATTACTTTGTTTTTGCCCCATAATAAGTGAAATTTCTTAATTTTTCCCCAAAATTAATTGGAATTTCTGCCTTTTTGCCCTAAAATAAATAGAATTTCTGCTTTTTTGGCACAAAATAAGGGGAATTTCAGTCTTCTTCCCTTAAATAAGTTTAATATCTGCAATTTGCTTCCAAATTAGCTGAATTTCTGCCACTTTGACCTAAAATGAGAGGAATTTCTGGATTTTTGTCCCATGATGAGAGAAATTTCTGCAATTTTGCCCAAAAATAAGGGAAATTTCTGCCTTTTTGCCCCAAAATGAGGAGAATTTCTGCCTTTTTGGCCCCAAATAAAAGGAATTTCTGCATTTTGCCCCAAAGTAATAGGAATTTCTGCCTTTTTGCCCCAAAATTAGTGAAATTTCTGAATTTTGCCCCAAAATTAGTGAAATTTCTGAATTTTGCCCCAAAATTAGAAGCATTACTGCATTTTTGCCCCAAAATATGGGAAATTTCTGCAATTTTGTTACAATATAAGGGAAATTAGTTCCTTTTTCCCCCAAAATTATGGAAATTTCTGCATTTTTGCTCCAAAATAAGGAAAGTTTCTGCAATTTTATCCTTAAATACGTTAAATTTCTAAGCTTTTGCCTCAAAATAAAAGAAATTTCTGCCTATTTGTCCAAAAATAAGGGAAATTTCTGCATTTTTCCACAAATTAAGGAAAATTTCTGTATTTTTGCTCAAAATTAAGTGGAATTTCTGTATTTTTGCCCTAAAATAAGAATTTCTGCCTTTAAGGCACAAATTAAGGGGAATTTCATTCTTTTTCCCTAAATTAAGTTTAATTTCTGCAATTTGCCCCCAAATTAGCGGAATTTCTGCCTTTTGACCTGAAATAAGCGGAATTTCTGCATGTTTGCTCCAAAATAAGGGGAATTTCTGCATTTTTGCCCAAAAATAATGGGAATTTCTGTATTTTTACCCCCAAATTAGGGGAATTTCTGCCTTTTTGCTCCAAAGTTAGGGGCATTACTGTGTTTTTGCCCCAAAATAAGGGAAATTTCTGCATTTTTGCCCAAAATTATGTGGAATTTCTGCCTTTTTGCTCTAAAATAAGAAGAATTTTTGCCTTTTTGGCACAAAATAAGAGGAATTTCAGGTTTTTTCTCTAAAATAAGGGTAATTTCTAAAATTTGCCCTCAAGAAAGCGTAATTTCTGCCTTTTTGACCTGAAATAAAAGGAATTTCTGTATTTTGGCAACAAGATAAGGGAAATTTCCACAATTTTGCCAAAAAATAAGGGAAATTTCTGCAATTTTGTCCCAAAAAAGGGAAATTTCTTCAATTTTGCCCACAATAAGGGGAATTTCTTCCTTTTTGCCCCAAAATTAATGGAATTTCTCATTTTTGCCCCAAAATTAGAAGCATTAAAGAATTTTTGCCCCAAAATAACGGAAATTTCTGCAATTTGCCTCAAAATAAAAAAAAATTTCTGCTTTTTTGACCCAAAAAAGGGAAATTTCTGAATTTTTGCCGCAAAATAAGTGGAATTTCTTCCTTTTTGCACCAAAATCAGTGGAATTTCTGAATTTTGCCCCAAAATTAGAAGCATTACTGCATTTTTGCCCCAAATTATGGGAAATTTCTGCAATTTTGTTCTAAAATAAGAGAAATTTCTTACTTTTTACCCCAAAATAATGGGAATTTCTGCATTTTTGCTACAAAATTAGGGAAGTTTCTGCAATTTTATCCTTAAATAAGTTAAATTTCTAACCTTTTGCCTCAAAAAGAGAAATTTCTGCCTATTTGGCCAAAAAAAAGAGAAATTCCTGCATTTTTGCCACAATTTAAAGAAAATTTCTGCATTTTTGCCCAAAATTAATGGGAATTTATTAATTTTTGCCTTAAAATAAGGGGAATTTCTGCCTTTTTGAACCAAATTAAGGGGAATTTAGTCATTTTGGCATAATATAAGGGTAATTTCTGCATTTTTGGCCTAAAATAATAAGAAATTCTGTCTTTTTGCCCTAAAACAAAAAAAATTTCTGCATTTTGTCTCCAAAATAAGGGGAATTTCAGCATTTTTGCCCCAAAATAAGGGGAATTTCTGCCTTTTTACCACAAAATTAGGGGAATTTCCGCCTTTTTGCTCCAAAATTAGGGGCATTACTGTGTTTTACTTCAAAATAAAAGAAATTTCTGCATTTTTGCCCAAAATTATGTGGAATTTCTGCCTTTTTGCTCTAAAATAAGAAGAATTTCTGCCTTTTTGTCACAAAATAAAAGGAATTTCAGGCTTTTTCTTTAAAATAAGGGTAATTTCTAACATTTGCCCCCAAGAAAGCGTAATTTCTGCCTTTTTGTCCTGAAATAAAAAAAATTTCTGTATTTTGGTTACAAGATAAGGGAAATTTCTTCAATTTTGCCCAAAAATAAGGCAAATTTCTGCAATTTTGTCTAAAAAAAGGGAAATTTCAGCAATTTTGCTCCACAATAAAGAAAATTTCTGCCTTTTTGCCTCAAAATTAACGGAATATCTGATTTTTGCCCCAAAATTAGGAGCATTACAGAATTTTTGTCCTAAAATAAGGGAAATTTTTGCAATTTGCATCAAAATAAAGAAAATTTCAGCCTTTTTGACCCAAAAAATGGAAATTTCTGAATTTTTGCCACAAAAAAAGGGGAATTTCGGCCTTTTTGCCCCAAAATTAGTGGAATTTCCTAATTTCTCCCCAAAATTAGAAGCATTACTGCATTTTTGCCCTAAAATAAGGGAAATTTCTGCAATTTGCCTCAAAATAGAGAAATTTCTGCCTTTTTGACCCAAAAAAAGGAAATTTCTGAATTTTTGCCGCAAAATAAGTGGATTTTCTACCTTTTTGCCCCAAAATTAGTGAAATTTCTGAATTTTGCCCCAAAATTAGTGAAATTTCTGATATTTTCCCCAAAATAAGGAGAATTTTTGCCTTTTTGCCCCAAAATAAGAGAAATTTCTGTAATTTTGTTCCAAAAAAGGGAAATTTCAGCAATTTTAGTCCAAAATAAGGGGAATTTCTGCCTTTGCCCCAAAATTAGGGGAATTTCTGCATTTTTGCCGCAAAATTAGGGGCATTACTGTGTTTTTGCCCCAAAATACGTTAAATTTCTGCATTTTTCCCCAAAATTAATTGGAATTTCTGCCTTTTTGCCCTAAAATAAGAAGAATTTCTGCTTTTTTTGGCACAAAATAAGGGGAATTTCAGTCTCCTTCCCTTAAATAAGTTTAATATCTGCAATTGGCCCTCAAATTAGCGGAATTTCTGCCTTTTTGACCTAAAATGAGGAGAATTTCTGGATTTTTGTCCCATGATAAGGGAAATTTCTGCAATTTTGCCCAAAAATAAGTGAAATTTCTGACTTTTTGCCCCAAATAAGGAGAATTTCTGCTTTTTGCCCCCAAATAAGAGAAATTTCTGCATTTTTGCCCCAAAATAATAGCAATTTCTGCCTTTTTGCCCCAAAATTAGTGAAATTTCTGTATTTTGCTCCAAAATTAGTGAAATTTCTGATATTTGCCCTAAATTTAGAAGCATTACTGCATTTTTGCCCCAAAATATGGGAAATTTCTGCAATTTTGTTCCAAAATAAGGGTAATTTCTTCCTTTTTACCCGAAAATAATGGGAATTTCTGCATTTTTGCTACAAAATAAGGGAAGTTTCTGCAATTTTATACTAAAATAAGTTAAATTTCTAACCTTTTGCCACAAAATATAAAAAATTTCTGCCTATTTGGCCAAAAATAAGAGAAATTTGTGCATTTTTGCCACAAATTAAAGAAAATTTAGCATTTTTGCCCAAAATTAACGGGAATTTCTGCCTTTTTTCCCTAAAATAAAGGGAATTTCTGCCTTTTTGCCCCAAAATAAGGGGAATTTAGTCTTTTTGGCCTAATATAAGGGTAATTTCTGTATTTTTGGCCTAAAATAAAGAGAAATTCTCTCTTTTTGTCCTAAAATAAGAAAAATTTCTGCATTTTGCACCAAAGTAAGGGGAATTTCAGCATTTTTGCCCCAAAATAAGTGAAATATCTGCCTTTTTACCCCAAAATTAGAGGAATTTCTGCATTTTTGCTCCAAAGTTAGGGGCATTACTGTGTTTTACCTCAAAATAAAAGTAATTTCTGCATTTTTGCCCAAAATTATGTGGAATTTCTGCCTTTTTGCTCTAAAATAAGAAGAATTTCTGCCTTTTTGTCACAAAATAAGATGAATTTCAGGTTTTTCTCTAAAATAATGGTAATTTCTACAATTTGCCCCCAAGAAAGCGTAATTTCTGCCTTTTTGACCTGAAAAAAAAGGAATTTCTGTATTTTAGCCACAAGATAAAGGAAATTTCTGCAATTTTGCCCAAAAATAAGAGAAATTTCTGCAATTTTGTTTCAAAAAAGATAAATTTCAGCAATTTTGTTCCACAATAAGGGGAATTTCTGCTTTTTTGCCTCAAAATTAATGGAATTTCTGATTTTTGCCCAGAAATTAGAAGCATTACAGAATGTTTGCCCCAAAATAAGAGAAATTTCTGCAATTTGCCTCAAAATAAAGAAAATTTCTGCATTTTTGACCCAAAAAATGGAAATTTCTGAATTTTTGCCCCAAAATAAGTGGAATTTTTGCCTTTTTGCCCAAAAATTAGTGGAATTTCCTAATTTTTCCCCAAAATTAGAAGCATTACTGCATTTTTGCCCCAAAATATAAGAAATTTCTGCAATTTTGTTCCAAAATAACGGGAATTTCTGCCTTTTTATTGCAAAATAATGGGAATTTCTTCATTTTTGCCACAAAATAAGGAAAATTTCTGCAATATTATTTTAAAATAAGTTAAATTTCTATACTTTTGCACAAAAATAAAGGAAATTTTTGACTTTTTGGCCCCAAATGAGGGAAAAATCTGCATTTTTGCCACAAACTAAGGGAAATTTTGCATTTTTGCTTCCCAAAAAGGGAGAATTTCTTCCTTTTTGCCCTAAAATAAGGGGAATTTCTGTTTTTTTGCCCTAAAATAAGGGGAATTTAGTCTTTTTGCCTTAAATAAGGGTAATTTCTGTATTTTTGCCCTAAAATAAAAGAAATTTCTGCATTATTGCCCCAAAATAAGGAAAATTTCTGCATTTTTGCCCTGAATTAAGGAAAATTTCTGCATTTTTGCTTCAAAATATAGGGAATTTCTGAAATTTTTTTTCCAAAATTAGGGGAATTTCTGCATTTTCCGCAAAATGAGAGGCATTACTTTGTTTTTGCCCCATAATAAGGGAAATTTCTTAATTTTCCCCAAAATTAATTGGAATTTCTGCCTTTTTGCCCTAAAATAAATAGAATTTCTGCTTTTTTGGCACAAAATAAGGGGAATTTCAGTCTTCTTCCCTTAAATAAGTTTAATATCTGCAATTTGCTTCCAAATTAGGGGAATTTCGGCCTTTTGGACCTAAAATCAGGGGAATTTCTGGATTTTTTTCCCATGATAAGGGAAATTTCTGCAATTTTGCATAAAAATAAGGAAAATTTCTGCCTTTTTGCCCCAAAATGAGGAGAATTTCTGCCTTTTTGCCCCCAAATAAAAGGAATTTCTGCATTTTGCCCCAAAATAATAGGAATTTCTGCCTTTTTGCCCCAAAATTAGTGAAATTTCTAAATTTTGCCCCAAAATTAGTGAAATTTCTGAATTTTGCCCCAAAATTAGAAGCATTACTGCATTTTTGCCCCAAAATATGGGAAATTTCTGCAATTTTGTTACAATATAAGGGAAATTAGTTCCTTTTTACCCCACAATTATGGAAATTTCTGCATTTTTGCTAATAAATAAGGAAAGTTTCTGCAATTTTATCCTAAAATAAGTTAAATTTCTAAGCTTTTGCCTCAAAATCAAAGAAATTTCTGCCTATTTGGCCAAAAATAAGGGAAATTTCTGCATTTTTCCACAAATTAAGGAAAATTTCTGCATTTTTGCTCAAAATTAAGTGGAATTTCTGTATTTTTGCCCTAAAATAAAAATTTCTGCCTTTAAGGCACAAATTAAGGGGAATTTAAGTCTTTTTCCCTAAATTAAGTTTAATTTCTGCAATTTGCCCCCAAATTAGCGGAATTTCTGCCTTTTTGACCTGAAATAAGCGGAATTTCTGCATTTTTGCTCCAAAATAAGAAGAATTTCAGCATTTTTGCCCAAAAATAATGGGAATTTTTACATTTTTACCCCCAAATTAGGGGAATTTCCGCCTTTTTGCTCCAAAGTTAGGGGCATAACTGTGTTTTTGCCCCAAAATATGGGAAATTTCTGCATTTTTGCCCAAAATTATGTGGAATTTCTGCTTTTTTGCTCTAAAATAAGAAGAATTTCTGCTTTTTTGGCACAAAATAAGAGGAATTTCAGGCTTTTTCTCTAAAATAAGGGTAATTTCTAAAATTTGCCCTCAAGAAAGCGTAATTTCTACCTTTTTGACCTGAAATAAAAGGAATTTCTGTATTTTGGCAACAAGATAAGGGAAATTTCTGCAATTTTGCCCAAAAATAATGGAAATTTCTGCAATTTTGTCCCAAAAAAGGGAAATTTCTGCAATTTTGCCCACAATTAAGGGAATTTCTTCATTTTTGCCCCAAATTAATGGAATTTCTCATTTTTGCCCCAAAATTAGAAGCATTACAGAATTTTTGCCCGAAAATAAGGGAAATTTCTGCAATTTGCCTCAAAATAAAAAAAATTTCTGCTTTTTTGACCCAAAAAAAGGAAATTTCTGAATTTTTGCCGCAAAATAAGTGGAATTTCTGCCTTTTTGCACCAAAATCAGTGGAATTTCTGAATTTTGCCCCAAAATTAGAAGCATTACTGCATTTTTGCCTCAAAATATGGAAAATTTTTTCAATTTTGTTCCAAAATAATGGGAATTTCTGCGTTTTTACCTCAAAATAATGGAAATTTCTTCATTTTTGCCACAAAATAAGGGAAAATTCTGCAATATTATCCTAAAATAAGTTAAATTTCTATACTTTTGCAACAAAATAAAGGAAATTTCTGCCTTTTGGCCCCAAATAAAAGGAAAAATCTCCATTTTTGCCCTAAATTAAGGGAAATTTCTGCATTTTTGCTCAAAAAAAGGGGAATTTCAGGCTTTTTCCCTATAATTAGGGTAATTTCTGGAATTTGCCCCCAAATTAGCGGACTTTCTGCCTTTTTGACCTGAAATAAGGGAAATTTCTGGATTTTTGTCCCATGATAAGGGAAATTTCTGCAATTTTGCCCAAAAATAAGGGAAATTTCTGCCTTTTGCCCCAAAATAAGGAGAATTTTTGCCTTTTTTCCCAAAAATAAGAGGAGTTTCTGCAATTTTGCTCCAAATAAATGTTGATTTTCTGCATTTTTGCTCCAAAATAAAGGCATTTTCTGCAATTTGGACACAAAATTAGGGGAATTTCTGCAATTTTGCCTGAAAATATTGGAAATTTCTTCAATTTTGCCCCAAAATTAGGGGAATTTCTGCATTTTTGCCCCAAAATAAGGCAAATTTCTGCAATTTTGCCCTATAATTAGAGAAATTTCTGCTTTTTTACCCTATAATAAGGGAAATTTATGCAATTTTGCACCAAAATAAGAAAATTTTCTGCATTTTTGCTCCAAAATAAAAGGAATTTCTGCCTTTTTGAAACAAAAAAAAAAGGAATTTCTACAATTTTGTTCCAAAATAAGGGGAATTTCAGCATTTTTGCACCTAAATAAGAGGAATTTCTGCCTCTTTGGCGCAATAAAGAGGGAATTTCAGTGTTTTTGCCCTAAAATAAAGGTAATTTCTACATTTTGACACCAAGTATGTGGTATTTCTACATTTTTGACCCGAAATAAGGGTGAATTCTGCAATTTTGCCCCAAAATAAGAGAAATTTCTGCAATTTTGTCCCAAAAAGGGAAATTTCAGCAATTTTGCCCCACATTAAGGGGAATTTCTGCCTTTTGCCCCAAAATTAGTGGAATTTCTGCATTTTTGCCGCAAAATTAGGGGCATTACTGTGTTTTTGCCCCAAAATACGTTAAATTTCTGCATTTTTCCCGAAAATTAATTGGAATTTCTCCCTTTTTGCCATAAAATAAGAAGTTTTTTTGATTTTTGGCACAAAATAAGGGGAATTTCAGTCTTCTTCCATTAAATATATTTAATATCTGCAATTGGCGATCATATTAGCAGAATTTCTGCCTTTTTGACCTAAAATGAGGGGAATTTCTGGATTTTTGTCCCATGATAAGGGAAATTTCTGCAATTTTGCCCAAAAATAAGGGAAATTTCTGCATTTTTGCCCCAAAATGAGGAGAATTTCTGCCTTTTTGCCCCCAAATAGAAGGAATTTCTGCATTTTTGCCCCAAAATAATAAGAATTTCTGCCTTTTTGCCCCAAAATTAGTGAAATTTCTGAATTTTGCCCCAAAATTAGGGAAATTTCTGATATTTGCCCTAAAATTAGAAGCATTACTGCATTTTAGCCCCAAAATATAGGAAATTTCTGCAATTTTGTTCCAAAATAAGGGAAATTTCTTTATTTTTACCCCAAAATAATTGGAATTTCTGCATTTTTGCTACAAAATAAGGGAAGTTTCTGCAATTTTATACAAAAATAAGTTAAATTTCTAATCTTTTGCCTCAAAATATAAGAAATTTCTGCCTATTTGGCCAAAAATGAGAGAAATTTCTGCATTTTTGCCACAAATTAAGGAAAATTTCTGCATTTTTGCCCAAAATTAACGAGAATTTCTGCCTTTTTTTTCCTAAAATAAGGGGAAATTCTGCCTTTTTGCTTCAAAATAAGGGGAATTTAGTATTTTTGGCCTAATATAAGGGCAATTTCTGTATTTTTGGCCTAAAATAAAGAGAAATTCTGTCTTTTGCCCTAAAATAAGAAAAAATTCTGCATTTTTGCTCAAAAATAAGGGGAGTTTTAGCATTTTTGCTCCAAAATTAGGGGCATTACTGTGTTTTACATCAAAATAAGGGAAATTTCTGCATTTTTGCACCAAAATTAGTGAAATTTCTGAATTTGCCCCAAAATTAGTGAAATTTTGAATTTTGCCCCAAAATTAGAAGCATTACTGCATTTTTGCACCAAAATATGGGAAATTTCTGCAATTTTGTTACAAAATAGAGGAAATTAGTTTCTTTTTACCCCAAAATAATGGGTATTTCTGCATTTTTGCTACAAAATAATGGAAGTTTCTGCAATTTTATCTTAAAATAAGTTAAATTACTAAGCTTTTGCCTCAAAATAAAAGAAATTTCTGCCTATTTGGCCAAAAATAAGGGAAATTTCTGCCTTTTTCCACAAATTAATTAAAATTTCTGCATTTTTGCTCAAAATTAAGTGGAATTTCTGCATTTTTGCCCAAAATTATGTGGAATTTCTGCCTTTTTGCTCTAAAATAAGAAGAATTTCTGCTTTTTTGGCACAAAATAAGAGGAATTTCAGGCTTTTTCTCTAAAATAAGTGAAATTTCTAAAATTTGCCCTCAAGAAAGCGTAATTTCTGCCTTTTTGACCTGAAATAATAGGAATTTCTGTATTTTGGCAACAAGATAAGGGAAATTTCTGCAATTTTGCCCAAAAAAATGGAAATTTCTGTAATTTTGTCCCAAAAAAGGAAAATTTCTGCAATTTTGCTCCACAATAAGGGAAATTTCTTCCTTTTTCACCAAAATTAATGGAATTTCTCATTTTTGCCCCAAAATTAGAATTATTACAGAATTTTTGCCCCAAAATAAGAGAAATTTCTGCAATTTGCCTCAAAATAAAGGAAATTTCTTCTTTTTTGACCCAAAAAAGGGAAATTTCTGAATTTTTGCCGCAAATAAAGTGGAATTTCTGCCTTTTTGCACCATAATTAGTGGAATTTCTGAATTTTGCCCCAAATTTAGAAGCATTACTGCATTTTTGCCTCAAATATGAAAAGTTATTTAAATTTTGTTCCAAAATAATTGGAATTTCTGAGTTTTTACCGCACAATAATGGGAATTTCTTTATTTTTGCCACAAAATAAGGGAAAATTCTGCAATATTATCCTAAAATAAGTTAAATTTCTATACTTTTGCACCAAAATAAGGGAAATTTCTGCCTTTTTGGCCCCAAATCATGGGAAAAATCTGCATTTTTGCCCCAAATTAAAGGAAATTTCTGCATTTTTGCCCAAAAAAAGGGGAATTTCAGGCTTTTTCCCTATAATTAGAGTAATTTCTGGAATTTGCCCCCAAATTAGCAGAATTTTTGCCTTTTTGACCTGAAATAAATGAAATTTCTGGATTTTTGTCCCATGATAAGGGAAATTTCTGCAATTTTGCCCAAAAATAATGGAAATTTTTGCCTTTTGCCCCAAAATAAGGAGAATTATTGCTTTTTTGCCCCAAAATAAGAGGAGTTTCTGCAATTTTGCTCCAAATTAATGTTGATTTTCTGCATTTTTGCTCCAAAATAAAGGCATTTTCTGCAATTTTGACACAAAATTAGGGAAATTTCTGCAATTTTGCCTGAAAATAAAGGAAATTTCTGCAATTTTGCCCAAAAATTAGGGGAATTTCTGCAATTTTGCCCCAAAATAAGGCAAATTTCTGCAATTTTGTCCAAAAATTAGAGGAATTTCGGCCTTTTTACCCTATAATAAGGAAAATTTATGCAATTTGCACAAAATAAGAAAATTTTTTGCATTTTTGCTCCAAAATAAAAGGAATTTCTGCCTTTTTGAAACAAAAAAAAAAGGAATTTCTACAATTTTGTTCCAAAATACGGGGAATTTCAGCATTTTTGCCCCTAAATAAGAGGAATTTCTGCCTCTTTTGCGCAAAAAAGAGGGAATTTCAGTCTTTTTGCCCTAAAATAACGGTAATTTCTACATTTTGACACCAAGTATGAAGTATTTCTGCATTTTTGACCCGAAATAAGGGTGAATTCTGCAATTTTGCCCCAAAATAAAAGAAATTTCTGCAATTTTGTCCCAAAAAAGGGAAATTTCAGCAATTTTGCCCCACAATAATGGGAATTTCTGCCTTTTGCCCGAAAATTAGAGGAATTTCTGCATTTTTGCCGCAAAATTAGGGGCATTACTGTGTTTTTGCCCCAAAATACGTTAAATTTCTGCATTTTTCCCCAAAATTAATTGGAATTTCTGCCTTTTTGCCCTAAAATAAGAAGAATTTCTGCTTTTTTGGCACAAAATAATGGGAATTTCATTCTTTTTCCCTTAAATAAGTTTAATATCTGCAATAGGCGATCAAGTTAGCGGAATTTCTGCCTTTTTGACCTAAAATAAGAAAAATTTCTGGATTTTTGTCCCATGATAAGGGAAATTTCTGCAATTTTGCCCAAAAATAAGGAAAATTTCTGCCTTTTTGCCCCAAAATGAGGAGAATTTCTGCCTTTTTGCCCCCAAATAGAAGGAATTTCTGCATTTTTGCCCCTAAATAATAAGAATTTCTGCCTTTTTCCCCAAAATTAGTGAAATTTCTGAATTTTGCCCGAAAATTAGTGAAATTTCTGATATTTGCCCTAAAATTAGAAGCATTACTGCATTTTTGCCCCAGAATATAGAAAATTTCTGCAATTTTGTTCCAAAATATGGGAAATTTCTTCCTTTTTACCCCAAAATAATGGGAATTTCTGCATTTTTGCTACAAAATAAGGGAAGTTTCTGCAATTTTATACTAAAATAAATTAAATTTCTAACCTTTTGCCTCAAAATATAAGAAATTTCTGCCTATTTGGCCAAAAATAAGAGAAATTTTTGCATTTTTGCCACAAATTAAGGAAAATTTCTGCATTTTTGCCCAAAATTAACGGGAATTTCTGCCTTTTTCCCTTAAAATAAGGGGAATTTCTGCCTTTTTGCCCCAAAATAAAGGGAATTTAGTATTTTTTGCCTAATATAAAGGTAATTTCTGTATTTTTGGCCTAAAATAAAGAGAAATTCTGTCTTTTTGCCCTAAAATAAGAAAAATTTCTGCATTTTTGCTCCAAAATAATAGGAATTTCAGCATTTTTGCTCCAAAATTAGGGGCATTACTGTGTTCTACCTCAAAATAAGGGAAATTTCGGCATTTTTGCCCAAAATTATGTGGAATTTCTGCCTTTTTGCTCTAAAATAAGAAGAATTTCTGGCTTTTTGTCACAAAATAAGAGGAATTTCAGGCTTTTTCTCTAAAATATGGGTAATTTCTAAAATTTGTCCCCAAGAAAGCGTAATTTCTGCTTTTTGACCTGAAAAAAAGGGAATTTCTGTATTTTGGCCACAAGATAAGAGAAATTTCTGCAATTTTGTCTAAAAAAGGGAAATTTCAGCAATTTTGCTCCACAATAAGGGGAATTTCTGCCTTTTGCCTCAAAATTAATGGAATTTCTGATTTTTTCCAGAAATTGGAAGCATTACAGAATTTTTGCCCCAAAATAAGGGAAATTTCTGCAATTTGCCTCAAAATAAAGAAGATTTGTGCTTTTTTGATCCAAAACATGGAAATTTCTGAAATTTTGCTGCAAAATAAGTGGAATTTTTTCCTTTTTGCCACAAAATTTGTGAAATTTCCTAATTTTTCTCTGAAATTAGAAGCATTACTGCATTTTTGCCCCAAAATATAGGAAATTTCTGCAATTTTGTTTCAAAGTAAAGGGAATTTCTGCCTTTTTATTGCAAAATAATGGGAATTTCTTCATTTTTGCTACAAAATAAGGGAAATTTCTGCAATATTATTTTAAAATAACTTAAATTTCTATACTTTTGCACAAAAATAAGGGAAATTTTTGACTTTTTAGCCCCAAATAAGGGGAAAATCTGCATTTTTGCCACAAATTAAGGGAAATTTCTGCATTTTTGCCACCCAAAAAGGGAGAATTTCTTACTTTTTGCCCTAAAATAAGGGGAATTTCTGTTTTTTTGCCCTAAAATAAGGGGAATTTAGTCTTTTTGCCTTAAATAAGGGTAATTTCTATATTTTTGCCTTAAATAAGAGAAATTTCTGCATTTTTGCCCCAAAATAAGGGGAATTTCTGTATTTTTGCCCTGAATTAAGGAAAATTTCTGCATTTTTGCTCCAAAATAAGGGGAATTTCTGCAATTTTTTTCTAAAATTAGGGGAATTTCTGCAATTTTGCCCCAAAATAAGGGAAATTTCTGCAATTTGGCCCAAAAATTATGGGAATTTCTGCAATTTTGCCCCAAAATAAGGGAAATTTCTGCAATTTTGCCCTATAATTAGGGGAATTTCTGCCTTTTTGCCCTATAATAAGGGAAATTTATGCAATTTTACACCAAAATAAGGGAATCTTCTGCATTTTTCCTCCAAAATAAAAGGAATTTCTGCTTTTTTGAAACAAAAAAAAAATTTCTGCAATTTTGCCCACAATAAGGAGAATTTCTTCCTTTTTGCGTCAAAATTCATGGAATTTCTCTTTTTTGCCCCAAAATTAGAAGCATTACAGAATTTTTGCCCCAAAATAAGGGAAATTTCTGCAATTTGCCTCAAAATAAAAGAAATTTCTGCTTTTTTGACCAAAAAGGGAAATTTCTGAATTTTTGCCGCAAAATAAGTGGAATTTCTGCCTTTTTGCACCAAAATTAGTGGAATTTCTGAATTTTGCCCCAAAATTAGAAGCATTACTGCATTTTCTCCTCAAATATGGAAAGTTATTTCAATTTTGTTCCAAAATAATGGGAATTTCTGCATTTTTACCGCAAAATAATGGGAATTTCTTCATTTTTGCCACAAAATAAGGGAAAATTCTGCAATATTATCCTAAAATAAGTTAAATTTCTATACTTTTGCACCAAAATAAGGGAAATTTCTGCCTTTTTTGCCCCAAATAAGGGGAAAAATCTGCATTTTTGCCCCAAATTAAGGGAAATTTCTGCATTTTTGCCCAAAAATAGGGGAATTTCAGGCTTTTTCCCTATAATTAGAGTAATTTCTTGAATTTGCCCCCAAATTAGCGGAATTTCTGCCTTTTTGACCTGAAATAAGGGAAATTTCTGGATTTTTATCCCATGATAAGGGAAATTTCTGCAATTTTGCCCAAAAATAATGGAAATTTATGCCTTTTGCCCCAAAATAAGGAGAATTTTTGCTTTTTTGCCCCAAAATAAGAGGAGTTTCTGAAATTTTGCTCCAAATTAATGTTGATTTTCTGCATTTTTGCTCCAAAATAAAGGCATTTTCTGCAATTTGGACACAAAATTAGGGGAATTTCTGCAATTTTGCCTAAAAATAAAGGAAATTTCTGCAATTTTGCCCTAAAATTAGAGAAATTTCAGCATTTTTGCCCCAAAATAAGGCAAATTTCTGCAATTTTGCCCTATAATTAGAGTAATTCCTGCCTTTTTACCCTATAATAAGGAAAATTTATGCAATTTTGCACCAAAATAAGAAAATTTTCTGCATTTTTGCTCCAAAATAAAAGGAATTTCTGGCTTTTTGAAACAAAAAAAAGGAATTTCTACAATTTTGTTCCAAAATAAGGGGAATTTCAGCATTTTTGCCTCTAAATAAGAGGAATTTCTGCCTCTTTGGCGCAAAAAAGTGGGAATTTCAGTCTTTTTGCCCTAAAATAAGGGTAATTACTACAGTTTGACACCAAGTATAAGGTATTTCTGCATTTTTGACATGAAATCAGGGTGTATTCTGCAATTTTGCCCCAAAATAAGAGAAATTTCTGCAATTTTGTCCCAAAAAAGGAAATTTCAGCAATTTTGCCCCACAATAAGGGGAATTTCTGCCTTTTGCCCCAAAATTAGGGGAATTTCTGCATTTTTGCCGCAAAATTAGGGGCATTACTGTGTTTTTGCCCCAAAATAGGTTAAATTTCTGCATTTTTCCCCAAAATTAATTGGAATTTCTGCCTTTTTGCTCTAAAACAAGAAGTTTTTCTGCTTTTTTGGCACAAAATAAGGGGAATTTCCGTCTTCTTCCTTTAAATAAATTTAATATCTGCAATTGGCGATCAACTTAGCGGAATTTCTGCCTTTTTGACCTAAAATGAGAGGAATTTCTGGATTTTTGCCCAAAATTATGTGGAATTTCTGCCTTTTTGCTCTAAAATAAGAAGAATTTCTGATTTTTGGCACAAAATAAGAGGTATTTCAGGCTTTTTCTCTAAAATAAGGGTAACTTCTAAAATTTGCCCTCAAGAAAGCATAATTTCTGCCTTTTTGACCTGAAATAAAAGGAATTTCTGTATTTTGGCAACAAGATAAGGAAAATTTCTGCAATTTTGCCCAAAAATAAGGGAAATTTCTGCAATTTTGTCCCAAAAAAGGGAAATTTCTGCAATTTTGCCCACAATAAGGGGAATTTCTTCCTTTTTGC
>NW_027667474.1:0-125000 GCF_963924665.1 Micromys minutus | reverse complement strand
CCCCAAATAAGGGGAATTTCATCCCTTTTACCTCAATATAAGGGGAATTTCTGCATTTTTGCCACAAAATATTAGGAATTTCTGACTTTTTGCTCCAAAATAAGGAAAATTTCTGCCTTTTTCCCCTGAAATAAGTGAAATTTCGGCAATTTTGCCCCAAAATAAGTGAAATTTCTGCAATTTTGCCCCAAAATAAGGGAAATTTCTGGAATTTTGCCCCAAAATAAGTGGAATTTCTAAGTTTTGCCACAAAATAAAGAGAATTTCTGTCATTTTGCCCCAACATATAGTGAATTTCTGTCTTTTTGCCCCACAACTAGGGGAATTTCTGCAATTTTGCTCCAAAATACAGAAAATTTCTTCCTTTTTGCCCTGAAATATGTGAAATTTCTGCAATTTTACCCCTAAATAAGGTGAATTTCTGATTTTTTGCCCCAAAATAATGGGAATTTCTGTCTTTTTGCCCTAAAATTATAAAAATTTTTGCTTTTTTTCTCTAAAATAAGTGATTTCTGCAATTTTTCCCCAAAATAAGGGGAATTTCTGATTTTTGCCCCAAAATAAAGGGAATTTCTGCCTTTTGCCCCAAAATTAGGGGAATTTTGCAATTTTGCTCCAAAATACAGGGAATTTCTGCCTTTTTGCCTGAAAATAATGAGAATGCATACCTTTTTGCTATAAAAAGGGTAATTTCTTCATTTTTGCTCCAAAATAAAGGGAATTTCTGCCTGTTTGCCTCTAAATAAGTGGAATTTCTGTCTTTTTCCCCCAAAACAAAGATAATTTCTGTCTTTTTTGCCCCAAAATAAGGGAAATTTCTGACTTATTACCCTGACGTAAGTGAAATTTCTGCAATTTTGCCCCAAAATAAGAGAAATTTCTGCAATTTTGCCCCAATGTAAAGGAAATTTCTGCAATTTTGCCTTAAAATAAGGGAAATTTCTGACTGTTTGCTCCCGAAAAAAGGAGATTTTCTGTCTTTTTGCCCAAAATAAGAAGAATTTCTGCCTTTTTGCCTGAAAATTAGAGAATTTCTGCAATTTTGCTTCTAAATACGGGGAATTTCTGCTTTTTATCCCAAAAATAACAGGAATGCATACCTTTTTGCCATAAAAAGGTAAATTTCTTCATTTTTGCTCCAAAATAATGGAAATTTTTGCCTTTTTGCCTCTAAATAAGTGGAATTTCTTTCTTTTTTCCCCAAAACAAAGGGAATTCCTGTCTTGTTTGCCCCAAAATAAGGGGAATTTCTGAATTATTACCAGGAAATACGTGATATTTCTCCAATTTTGCCCCAAAATAAGGGAAATTTCTGCCTCTTTGCCCCCAAATAAAGGGAATTTCAGCCTTTTTACCTCAATATAAGGGGAATTTCTGCATTTTTGCCACAATATATTAGGAATTTCTGACTTTTTGCCCCAAAATAAGGAAAATTTCTGCCTTTTTCCCCTGAAATAAGTGAAATTTCGGCAATTTTGCCCCAAAATAAGTGAAATTTCTGAAATTTTGCCCCAAAATAAGGGAAATTTCTGGAATTTTGCCCCAAAATAAGTGGAATTTCTAAGTTTTGCCACAAAATAAAGATAATTTCTGTCTTTTTGCCCCAACATATAGGGAATTTCTGTCTTCTTGCCCCACAACTAGGGGAATTTCTGCAATTTTGCTCCAAAATACAGAAAATTTCTTCCTTTTTGCCCTGAAATATGTGAAATTTCTGCAATTTTTCCCCTACATAAGGTGAATTTCTGCCTTTTTGCCTGAAAATAATGGGAATGCATACCTTTTTGCCATAAAAAGGGTAATTTCTTCATTTTTGCTCCAAAATAAAGGGAATTTCTGCCTGTTTGCCTCTAAATAAGTGGAATTTCTGTCTTTTTCCCCCAAAACAAAGAGAATTTCTGTCTTTGTTGCCCCAAAATAAGGGAAATTTCTGACTTATTACCCTGAAGTAAGTGAAATTTCTGCAATTTTGCCCCAAAATAAGGGAAATTTCTGCAATTTTGCCCCAATGTAAAGGAAATTTCTGAAATTTTGCGCCAAAATAAGGGATATTTCTGACTGTTTGCTCCCGTAAAAAGGAGATTTTCTTTCTTTTTGCCCTAAATTAAGGAGAATTTCTGCATTTTTGCCTGAAAATTAGAGAATTTCTGCAATTTTGCTTCTAAATATGGGGAATTTCTGCTCTTTATCCCAAAAATACCAGGTATGCATACCTTTTTGCCATAAAAAGGTAAATTTCTTCATTTTTGCTCCAAAATAAGAGGAATTTCTGCCTTTTTGCCTCTAAATAAGTGGAATTTCTGTCTTTTTCCCCCAAAACAAAGGGAATTTCTGTCTTTTTTTCCCCAAAATAAGGGGAATTTCTGAATTATTACCCTGAAATATGTGAAATTTCTCCAATTTTGCCCAAAATAAGGGAAATTTCTGCTTCTTTGCCCCCAAATAAGGGGAATTTCATCCCTTTTACCTCAATATAAGAGGAATTTCTGCATTTTTGCCACAAAATATTAGGAATTTCTGACTTTTTGCTCCAAAATAAGGAAAATTTCTGCCTTTTTCCCCTGAAATAAGTGAAATTTCGGCCATTTTGCCCCAAAATAAGTGAAATTTCTGCAATTTTGCCCCAAAATAAGGGAAATTTCTGGAATTTTGCCCCAAAATAAGTGGAATTTCTAAGTTTTGCCACAAAATAAAGAGAATTTCTGTCATTTTGCCCCAACATATAGTAAATTTCTGTCTTTTTGCCCCACAACTAGGGGAATTTCTGCAATTTTGCTCCAAAATACAGAAAATTTCTTCCTTTTTGCCCTGAAATATGTGAAATTTCTGCAATTTTACCCCTAAATAAGGTGAATTTCTGCCTTTTTGCCTGAAAATAATGGGAATGCATACCTTTTTGCCATATAAAGGATAATTTCTTCATTTTTGCTCCAAAATAAAGGGAATTTCTGCCTGTTTGCCTCTAAATAAGTGGAATTTCTGTCTTTTTCCCTCAAAACAAAGAGAATTTCTGTCTTTTTTGCCCCAAAATAAGGGAAATTTTTGACTTATTACCCTGAAGTAAGTGAAATTTCTGCAATTTTGCCCCCAAATAAGGGAAATTTCTGCAATTTTGCCCCAATGTAAAGGAAATTTCTGCAATTTTGCGCCAAAATAAGGGAAATTTCTTACTGTTTGCTCCCGAAAAAAGGAGATTTTCTGTCTTTTTGCCCAAAAATAAGGAGAATTTCTGCCTTTTTGCCTGAAAATTAGAGAATTTCTGCAATTTTGCTTCTAAATACGGGGAATTTCTGCTTTTTATCCCAAAAATAACAGGAATGCATATTTTTTTGCCATATAAAGGAAAATTTCTTCATTTTTGCTCCAAAATAAGGGGAATTTCTGCCTTTTTGCCTCTAAATAAGTGGAATTTCTGTCTTTTTCCCCCAAAACAAAGGGAATTTTTTTTTTGCCCCAAAATAAGGGGAATTTCTGAATTATTACCCTGAAATACGTGAAATTTCTCCAATTTTGCCCCAAAATAAGGGAAATTTCTGCCTCTTTGCCCCCAAATAAGGGGAATTTCAGCCTTTTTACCTCAATATAAGGGGAATTTCTGCATTTTTGCCACAAAATATTAGGAATTTCTGACTTTTTGCCCCAAAATAAGGAAAATTTCTGCCTTTTTCCTCTGAAATAAGTGAAATTTCAGCAATTTTGCCCCAAAATAAGTGAAATTTCTGCAATTTTGCCCCATAATAAGGGAAATTTCTGGAATTTTGCCCCAAAATAAGTGGAATTTCTAAGTTTTGCCACAAAATAAAGATAATTTCTGTCTTTTTGCCCCAATATATAGGGAATTTCTGTCTTCTTGCCCCACAAATAGGGGAATTTCTGCAATTTTGCTCCAAAATACAGAAAATTTCTTCCTTTTTGCCGTGAAATATGTGAAATTTCTGCAATTTTTCCCCTACATAAGGTGAATTTCTGCCTTTTTGCCTGAAAATAATGGGAATGCATACCTTTTTGACATTAAAAAAGGGTAATTTCTTCATTTTTGCTCCAAAATAAAGGGAATTTCTGCCTGTTTGCCTCTAAATAAGTGGAATTTCTGTCTTTTTCCAACAAAACAAAGAGAATTTCTGTCTTTGTTGCCCCAAAATAAGGGAAATTTCTGACTTATTACCCTGAAGTAAGTGAAATTTCTGCAATTTTGCCCCAAAATAAGGGAAATTTCTGCAATTTTGCCCCAATGTAAAGGAAATTTCTGAAATTTTGTGCCAAAATAAGGGAAATTTCTGACTGTTTGCTCCCGAAAAAAGGAGATTTTCTGTCTTTTTGCCCCAAAATAAGGAGAATTTCTGCCTTTTTGCCTGAAAATTAGAGAATTTCTGCAATTTTGCTTCTAAATATGGGGAATTTCTGCTTTTTATCCCAATAATAACAGGAATGCATACCTTTTTGCCATAAAAAGGTAAATTTCTTCATTTTTGCTCCAAAATAAGAGGAATTTCTGCCTTTTTGCCTCTAAATAAGTGGAATTTCTGTCTTTTTCCCCCAAAACAAAGGGAATTTCTGTCTTTTTTGCCCCAAAATAAAAGGAATTTCTGAATTTTTACCCTGAAATATGTGAAATTTCTCCAATTTTGCCCCAAAATAAGGGAAATTTCTGCTTCTTTGCCCCCAAATAAGGGGAATTTCAGCCTTTTTACCTCAATATAAGGGGAATTTCTGCATTTTTGCCACAAAATATTAGGAATTTCTGACTTTTTGCTCCAAAATAAGGAAAATTTCTGCCTTTTTCCCCTGAAATAAGTGAAATTTCTGCAATTTTGCCCCAAAATAAGGGAAATTTCTGGAATTTTGCCCCAAATTAAGTGGAATTTCTAAGTTTTGCTACAAAATAAAGAGAATTTCTGTCTTTTTGCCCCAACATATAGTGAATTTCTGTCTTTTTGCCCCACAACTAGGGGAATTTCTGCAATTTTGCTCCAAAATACAGAAAATTTCTTCCTTTTTGCCCTGAAATATGTGAAATTTCTGCAATTTTACCCCAAATAAGGTGAATTTCTGCCTTTTTGCCTGAAAATAATGGGAATGCATACCTTTTTGCCATAAAAAGGGTAATTTCTTCATTTTTGCTCCAAAATAAAGGGAATTCCTGCCTGTTTGCCTCTAAATAAGTGGAATTTCTGACTTTTCCCCTCAAAACAAAGAGAATTTCTGTCTTTTTTGCCCCAAAATAAGGGAAATTTTTGACTTATTACCCTGAAGTAAGTGAAATTTCTGCAATTTTGCCCCAAAATAAGGGAAATTCCTGCAATTTTGTCCCAATGTAAAGGACATTTCTGCAATTTTGCGCCAAAATAAGGGAAATTTCTGACTGTTTGCTCCCGAAAAAAGGAGATTTTCTGTCTTTTTGCCACAAAATAAGGAGAATTTCTGCCTTTTTGCCTGAAAATTAGAGAATTTCTGCAATTTTGCTTCTAAAGACGGGGAATTTCTGCTTTTTATCCCAAAAATAACAGGAATGCATATATTTTTGCCATATAAAGGTAAATTTCTTCATTTTTGCTCCAAAATAAGGGGAATTTCTGCCTTTTTGCCTCTAAATAAGTGGAATTTCTGTCTTTTTCCCCCAAAACAAAGGGAATTTCTGTCTTTTTGCCCCCAAATAAGGGGAATTTCTGAATTATTACCCTGAAATACATGAAATTTCTCCCATTTTGCCCAAAAATAAGGGAAATTTCTGCCTCTGTGCCTCCAAATAAGGGGAATTTCAGCCTTTTTACCTCAAAATAAGGGGAATTTCTGCATTTTTGCCACAAAATATTAGGAATTTCTGACTTTTTGCCCCAAAATAAGGAAAATTTCTGCCTTTTTCCCCTGAAATAAGTGAAATTTTGGCAATTTTGCCCCAAAATAAGTGAAATTTCTGCAATTTTGCCCCAAAATAAGGGAAATTTCTGGAATTTTGCCCCAAAATAAGTGGAATTTCTAAGTTTTGCCACAAAATAAAGAGAATTTCTGTCTTTTTGCCCCACATATAGTGAATTTCTGTCTTTTTGCCCCACAACTAGGGGAATTTCTGCAATTTTGCTCCAAAATAGAGAAAATTTCTTCCTTTTTGCCCTGAAATATGTGAAATTTCTGCAATTTTACCCCTAAATAAGGTGAATTTCTGCCTTTTTGCCCCAAAATAATGGGAATTTCTGCCTTTTTGCCCCAAAATAAGAAAAAGTTTTGCTTTTTTTCTCTGAAGTAAGTGAAATTTCTGCAATTTTGCCCTAAAATAAGGAAAATTTCTGCAATTTTTCCCAATAATAACAAACATTTCTGCAATTTTGCCCCAAAATAAGGGTAATTTCTCCCTTTTTGCCCCAAAATAAAGGAATTTTCAGCCTTTTTACCTGAAAATAAGTGAAATTTCTGCAATTTTGCCCCAAATAAGAAAAATTTTTGCAATTTTGCCCCAAAATAAAGGAAATTTCTGGAATTTTGCCCCAAAATAAGGGGAATTTCTGATTTTTGCCCCAAATTATAGGGAATTTCTGCCTTTTGCCCCAAAATTAGGGCAATTTCTGTAATTTTGCTCCAAAATATGGGGAATTTCTGCCTTTTTGCCTGAAAATAATGGGAATGCATACCTTTTTGTAATAAAAAGAGAAATTTCTTCATTTTTGCTCAAAATAAGGTGAATTTCTGCCTTGTTGCCTCTAAATAAGTGGAATTTCTGTCTTTTTCCCCCAAAACAAAGGGAATTTCTTTCTTTTTTGCCCCAAAATAAGGGGAAGTTCTGAATTATTACCCTGAAATAAGTGAAATTTCTGCAATTTTGCCCCAAAATAAGGGATATTTCTGCCTTTTTGCCCCCAAATAAGGGGAATTTCAGCCTTTTTACCTCAAAATAAGGGGAATTTCTGCCTTTTTGCCCCAAAATAACAAAATTTCTTTTTTTTCCATGAAATAAGAGAAATTTCTGCAATTTTGCCCAAAATAAGTGAAATTTCTGCAATTTTGCCCCAGAATAAGGGAAATTTCTGGAATTTTGCCCCAAAATAAGTGGAATTTCTGAGTTTTGACCCAAAATAAGGCGAATTTCTGTCTTTTTGCCCAAACATATAGAGAATTTCTGCATTTTTGCCCAACAATTAGGAGAATTTTTCCAATTTTGCTCCAAAATACGGGGAATTTCTGCCTTTTTGCACGAAAATTAGAAGAATGCATACCTTTTTGCCTTAAAAAAGGGAAATTTCTTCATTTTTGCTTCAAAATGAGGGGAATTTCTGCTTTTTGCCTCTAAATAAGTGGAATTTCTGTTTTCTTCTCCCAAAACAAAGGGATTTTCTGTCTTTTTTGCGCCAAAATAAGAAAAATTTCTGACTTATTACCCTGAAAAAAGTGAAATTTCTGCAATATTGCCCCAAATTAAGGGAAATTTTTGCCTTTTTGCCAACAAATAAGGGGAATTTCAGCCTTTTTACCTCAAAATAAAGGGAATTTCTGCATTTTTGCCACAAAATATTAGGAATTTCTGCTTTTTTGCCCCAAAATAAAGAAAATTTCTGCCTTTTTTCCCTGAAATAAGTGAAATTTCTGCAATTTTGCCCCAAAATAAGTGGAATTTCTGAGTTTTGCTCCAAAATAAGGACATTTTCTGTCTTTTTGCCCCAACATATAGGGAATTTCTGCCTTTTTGCACCACAATTATCGGAATTTCTGCAATTTTGCTCCAAAATACGGGGAATTTCTGCCTTTTTGCCCAAAAAAAGGGGAATGCATAACTTTTTGCCCTAAAAAAGGGAAATTTCTTCATTTTTGCTCCAAACTAAGGGGAATTTCTGCCTTTTTGCTTCTCAATAAGTAGAAATTCTGTCATTTTCCCCCAAAACAAAGAGAATTTCTGTCTTTTTTGCCCCAAAATAAGGGGAATTTCTGATTTATTACCCTAAAATAAGTGAAATTTCTGCAATTTTGCCCCAAAATAAGGGAAATTTCTGCCTTATTGCCCTGAAATAAGGGGAATTTCAGCCTTTTTACCTCAAAATAAGGGGAATTTCTGCATTTTTGCCACAAAATATTAGGAATTTCTGACTTTTTGCCCCAAAATAAGGAAAATTTCTGCCTTTTTTCCCTGAAATAAGTGAAATTTCTGCAATTTTGCCACAAAATAAGTGAAATTTCTGCAATTTTGCCCCAAAATAAGGGAAATTTCTGAAATTTTGCCCCAAAATAAGTGGAATTTCTAAGTTTTGCCCCAAAATAAGGAAAATTTCTGTCTTTTTGCCCCAACATATAGGGATTTTCTGCCTTTTTAGCCCAAAATTAGGGGAATTTCTGCAATTTTGCTCCAAAATACGGGGAATTCTGCCTTTTTGCCATGAAATATGTGAAATTTCTGCAATTTTACACCTAAGTAAGGTGAATTTCTGCTTTTTTGCCCCAAAATAATGGGAAATTCTGCCTTTTTGCCCCAAAATAAGAAAAATTTTTGCTTTTTTTCTCAAAAAAAGTGAAATTTCTGCAATTTTGCCCTAAAATAAGAGAAATTTTTGCATTTTTTTTCCATAATAAGGGAGATTTCTGCAATTTTGCCCAAAATAAAGGGAATTTCTTCCTTTTTGCCCCTAAACAAAGGAAATTTCAGACTTTTTACTTTAAAATAAGTGAAATTTCTGAAATTTTGCCCCAAATGAGGGAAATTTCTGCAATTTTGCCCCAAAATAATGTAAATTCCTGCAATTTTGCCCAAAATAAAGGAAATTTCTGGAATTTTGCCCCAAAATAAGGGTTATTTCTGATTTTTGCCTCAAAATAAAGGGAATTTCTGCCTTTTGCCCCAAAATTAGGGGAATTTCTGCAATTTTGCTCCAAAATACAGGGAATTTCTGCCTTTTTGCCCGAAAATAATGGGAATGCATAACTTTTTGCCATAAAAAGGGAAATTAATTAATTTTTGCTGTAAAATAAGGGGAATTTCTGCCTTTTTGCCTCTAAATAAGTGGAATTTCTCTCTTTTTCCCTCAAAACAAAGGGAATTTCTGTCTTTTTCGCCAAAAAATAAGGGGAATTTCTGACTTACTACACTGAAATAAGTGAAATTTCTGCAATTTTGCCCCAAAATAAGGGAAATTTCTTCCTTTTTGTTCTGAAATATGTGAAATTTCTGCAATTTTACCCCAAAATAAGGTGAATTTCTGCCTTTTTGCCACAAATTAATGGGAATTTCTGCCTTTTTGCCCCAAAATAAGAAAAAGTTTTGCTTTTTTTCTATGAAATAAGTGAAATTTCTGCAATTTTGCCCTAAAATAAAGAAAATTTCTTCAATTTTTCCCAATAATATCGGAAATTTCTGCAATTTTGCTCCAAAATAAGGGGAATTTCTCCCTTTTTGCCCCAAAATAAAGGAAATTTCAGCCTTTTTACCTGAAAATAAGTGAAATTTCTGCAATTTTGCCCCAAATAAGAAAAATTTTTGCAATTTTGCCCCAAATAAAAGAAATTTCTGGAATTTTGCCCCAAAATAAAGGGAATTTCTGATTTTTGCCCCAAAATATAGGGAATTTCTGCCTTTTGCCCCAAAATTAGGGCAATTTCTGTAATTTTGCTCCAAAATACGGGGAATTTCTGCCTTTTTGCCCTGAAATATGTGAAATTTCTGCAATTTTACCCCTAAATAAGGTGAATTTCTGATTTTTTGCCCCAAAATAATGGGAATTTCTGTCTTTTTGCCCTAAAATTAGAAAAATTTTTGCTTTTTTTCTCTAAAATAAGTGAAATTTCTGCAATTTTTCCCCAAAATAAGGGGAATTTCTTCGTTTTTGCCCCAAAACTAAGGAAATTTCAGCCTTTTTACCTGAAAATAAGTGAAATTTCTGAAATTTTGCCCCAAATAAGGGAAATTTCTGCAATTTTGCCCTAAAATAAGGTAAATTCCTGCAATTTTACCCCAAAATAAAGGAAATTTCAGGAATTTTGCCCCAAAATAAGGGGAATTTCTGATTTTTGCCCCAAAATAAAGGGAATTTCTGCCTTTTGCCCCAAAATTAGGGGAATTTTGCAATTTTGCTCCAAAATACAGGGAATTTCTGCCTTTTTGCCTGAAAATAATGGGAATGCATACCTTTTTGCTATAAAAAGGGTAATTTCTTCATTTTTGCTCCAAAATAAAGGGAATTTCTGCCTGTTTGCCTCTAAATAAGTGGAATTTCTGTCTTTTTCCCCCAAAACAAAGATAATTTCTGTCTTTTTTGCCCCAAAATAAGGGAAATTTCTGACTTATTACCCTGAAGTAAGTGAAATTTCTGCAATTTTGCCCCAAAATAAGGGAAATTTCTGCAATTTTGCCCCAATGTAAAGGAAATTTCTGCAATTTTGCCTTAAAATAAGGGAAATTTCTGACTGTTTGCTCCCGAAAAAAGGAGATTTTCTGTCTTTTTGCCCCAAAATAAGAAGAATTTCTGCCTTTTTGCCTGAAAATTAGAGAATTTCTGCAATTTTGCTTCTAAATACGGGGAATTTCTGCTTTTTATCCCAAAAATAACAGGAATGCATACCTTTTTGCCATAAAAAGGTAAATTTCTTCATTTTTGCTCCAAAATAATGGAAATTTCTGCCTTTTTGCCTCTAAATAAGTGGAATTTCTGTCATTTTCCCACAAAACAAAGGGAATTTCTGTCTTGTTTGCCCCAAAATAAGGGGAATTTCTGAATTATTACCAGGAAATACGTGATATTTCTCCAATTTTGCCCCAAAATAAGGGAAATTTCTGCCTCTTTGCCCCCAAATAAGGGGAATTTCAGCCTTTTTACCTCAATATAAGGGGAATTTCTGCATTTTTGCCACAATATATTAGGAATTTCTGACTTTTTGCCCCAAAATAAGGAAAATTTCTGCCTTTTTCCCCTGAAATAAGTGAAATTTCGGCAATTTTGCCCCAAAATAAGTGAAATTTCTGCAATTTTGCCCCAAAATAAGGGAAATTTCTGGAATTTTGCCCCAAAATAAGTGGAATTTCTAAGTTTTGACACAAAATAAAGATAATTTCTGTCTTTTTGCCCCAACATATAGGGAATTTCTGCCTTCTTGCCCCACAACTAGGGGAATTTCTGCAATTTTGCTCCAAAATACAGAAAATTTCTTCCTTTTTGCCCTGAAATATGTGAAATTTCTGCAATTTTTCTTCTACATAAGGTGAATTTCTGCCTTTTTGCCTGAAAATAATGGGAATGCATACCCTTTTGCCATAAAAAGGGTAATTTCTTCATTTTTGCTCTAAAATAAAGGGAATTTCTGCCTGTTTGCCTCTAAATAAGTGGAATTTCTGTCTTTTTCCCCCAAAACAAAGAGAATTTCTGTCTTTGTTGCCCCAAAATAAGGGAAATTTCTGACTTATTACCCTGAAGTAAGTGAAATTTCTGCAATTTTGCCCCAAAATAAGGGAAATTTCTGCAATTTTGCCCCAATGTAAAGGAAATTTCTGAAATTTTGCGCCAAAATAAGGGAAATTTCTGACTGTTTGCTCCCGAAAAAAGGAGATTTTCTGTCTTTTTGCCCCAAAATAAGGAGAATTTCTGCCTTTTTGCCTGAAAATTAGAGAATTTCTGCAATTTTGCTTCTAAATATGGGGAATTTCTGCTTTTTATCCCAATAATAACAGGAATGCATACCTTTTTGCCATAAAAAGGTAAATTTCTTCATTTTTGCTCCAAAATAAGAGGAATTTCTGCCTTTTTGCCTCTAAATAAGTGGAATTTCTGTCTTTTTCCCCCAAAACAAAGGGAATTTCTGTCTTTTTTGCCCCAAAATAAAAGGAATTTCTGAATTTTTACCCTGAAATATGTGAAATTTCTCCAATTTTGCCCCAAAATAAGGGAAATTTCTGCTTCTTTGCCCCCAAATAAGGGGAATTTCAGCCTTTTTACCTCAATATAAGGGGAATTTCTGCATTTTTGCCACAAAATATTAGGAATTTCTGACTTTTTGCTCCAAAATAAGGAAAATTTCTGCCTTTTTCCCCTGAAATAAGTGAAATTTTGGCAATTTTGCCCCAAAATAAGTGAAATTTCTGCAATTTTGCCCCAAAATAAGGGAAATTTCTGGAATTTTGCCCCAAAATAAGTGGAATTTCTAAGTTTTGCCACAAAATAAAGAGAATTTCTGTCTTTTTGCCCCACATATAGTGAATTTCTGTCTTTTTGCCCCACAACTAGGGGAATTTCTACAATTTTGCTCCAAAATACAGAAAATTTCTTCCTTTTTGCCCTGAAATATATAAAATTTCTGCAATTTTACCCCTAAATAAGGTGAATTTCTGCCTTCTTGCCCCAAAATAATGGGAATGTCTGCCTTTTTGCCCCAAAATAAGAAAAAGTTTTGCTTTTTTTCTCTGAAGTAAGTGAAATTTCTGCAATTTTGCCCTAAAATAAGGAAAATTTCTGCAATTTTTCCCAATAATAACAAACATTTCTGCAATTTTGCCCCAAAATAAGGGTAATTTCTCCCTTTTTGCCCCAAAATAAAGGAAATTTCAGCCTTTTTACCTGAAAATAAGTGAAATTTCTGCAATTTTGCCCCAAATAAGAAAAATTTTTGCAATTTTTCCCCAAAATAAAGGAAATTTCTGGAATTTTGCCCCAAAATAAGGGGAATTTCTGATTTTTGCCCCAAATTATAGGGAATTTCTGCCTTTTGCCCCAAAATTAGGGCAATTTCTGTAATTTTGCTCCAAAATACGGGGAATTTCTGCCTTTTTGCCTGAAAATAATGGGAATGCATACCTTTTTGCAATAAAAAGGGAAATTTCTTCATTTTTGCTCCAAAATAAGGGGAATTTCTGCCTTGTTGCCTCTAAATAAGTGGAATTTCTGTCATTTTCCCCCAAAACAAAGGGAATTTCTTTCTTTTTTGCCCCAAAATAAGGGGAATTTCTGACTTATTACCCTGAAATAAGTGAAATTTCTGCAATTTTGCCCCAAAATAAGGGATATTTCTGCCTTTTTGCCCCCAAATAAGGGGAATTTCAGCCTTTTTAACTCAAAATAAGGGGAATTTCTGCCTTTTTGCCCCAAAATAACAAAATTTCTTTTTTTTCCATGAAATAAGAGAATTTTCTGCAATTTTGCCCAAAATAAGTGAAATTTGTGCAATTTTGCCCCAGAATAAGGGAAATTTCTGGAATTTTGCCCCAAAATAAGTGGAATTTCTGAGTTTTGCCCCAAAATAAGGAGAATTTCTGTCTTTTTGCCCAAACATATAGGGATTTTCTGCCTTTTTAGCCCAAAATTAGGGGAATTTCTGCAATTTTGCTCCAAAATACGGGGAATTCTGCCTTTTTGCCATGAAATATGTGAAATTTCTGCAATTTTACACCTAAGTAAGGTGAATTTCTGCTTTTTTGCCCCAAAATAATGGGAAATTCTGCCTTTTTGCCCCAAAATAAGAAAAATTTTTGCTTTTTTTCTCAAAAAAAGTGAAATTTCTGCAATTTTGCCCTAAAATAAGAGAAATTTTTGCATTTTTTTTCCATAATAAGGGAGATTTCTGCAATTTTGCCCAAAATAAAGGGAATTTCTTCCTTTTTGCCCCTAAACAAAGGAAATTTCAGACTTTTTACTTTAAAATAAGTGAAATTTCTGAAATTTTGCCCCAAATGAGGGAAATTTCTGCAATTTTGCCCCAAAATAATGTAAATTCCTGCAATTTTGCCCAAAATAAAGGAAATTTCTGGAATTTTGCCCCAAAATAAGGGTTATTTCTGATTTTTGCCTCAAAATAAAGGGAATTTCTGCCTTTTGCCCCAAAATTAGGGGAATTTCTGCAATTTTGCTCCAAAATACAGGGAATTTCTGCCTTTTTGCCCGAAAATAATGGGAATGCATAACTTTTTGCCATAAAAAGGGAAATTAATTAATTTTTGCTGTAAAATAAGGGGAATTTCTGCCTTTTTGCCTCTAAATAAGTGGAATTTCTCTCTTTTTCCCTCAAAACAAAGGGAATTTCTGTCTTTTTCGCCAAAAAATAAGGGGAATTTCTGACTTACTACACTGAAATAAGTGAAATTTCTGCAATTTTGCCCCAAAATAAGGGAAATTTCTTCCTTTTTGTTCTGAAATATGTGAAATTTCTGCAATTTTACCCCAAAATAAGGTGAATTTCTGCCTTTTTGCCACAAATTAATGGGAATTTCTGCCTTTTTGCCCCAAAATAAGAAAAAGTTTTGCTTTTTTTCTATGAAATAAGTGAAATTTCTGCAATTTTGCCCTAAAATAAAGAAAATTTCTTCAATTTTTCCCAATAATATCGGAAATTTCTGCAATTTTGCTCCAAAATAAGGGGAATTTCTCCCTTTTTGCCCCAAAATAAAGGAAATTTCAGCCTTTTTACCTGAAAATAAGTGAAATTTCTGCAATTTTGCCCCAAATAAGAAAAATTTTTGCAATTTTGCCCCAAATAAAAGAAATTTCTGGAATTTTGCCCCAAAATAAAGGGAATTTCTGATTTTTGCCCCAAAATATAGGGAATTTCTGCCTTTTGCCCCAAAATTAGGGCAATTTCTGTAATTTTGCTCCAAAATACGGGGAATTTCTGCCTTTTTGCCCTGAAATATGTGAAATTTCTGCAATTTTACCCCTAAATAAGGTGAATTTCTGATTTTTTGCCCCAAAATAATGGGAATTTCTGTCTTTTTGCCCTAAAATTAGAAAAATTTTTGCTTTTTTTCTCTAAAATAAGTGAAATTTCTGCAATTTTTCCCCAAAATAAGGGGAATTTCTTCGTTTTTGCCCCAAAACTAAGGAAATTTCAGCCTTTTTACCTGAAAATAAGTGAAATTTCTGAAATTTTGCCCCAAATAAGGGAAATTTCTGCAATTTTGCCCTAAAATAAGGTAAATTCCTGCAATTTTACCCCAAAATAAAGGAAATTTCAGGAATTTTGCCCCAAAATAAGGGGAATTTCTGATTTTTGCCCCAAAATAAAGGGAATTTCTGCCTTTTGCCCCAAAATTAGGGGAATTTTGCAATTTTGCTCCAAAATACAGGGAATTTCTGCCTTTTTGCCTGAAAATAATGGGAATGCATACCTTTTTGCTATAAAAAGGGTAATTTCTTCATTTTTGCTCCAAAATAAAGGGAATTTCTGCCTGTTTGCCTCTAAATAAGTGGAATTTCTGTCTTTTTCCCCCAAAACAAAGATAATTTCTGTCTTTTTTGCCCCAAAATAAGGGAAATTTCTGACTTATTACCCTGAAGTAAGTGAAATTTCTGCAATTTTGCCCCAAAATAAGGGAAATTTCTGCAATTTTGCCCCAATGTAAAGGAAATTTCTGCAATTTTGCCTTAAAATAAGGGAAATTTCTGACTGTTTGCTCCCGAAAAAAGGAGATTTTCTGTCTTTTTGCCCCAAAATAAGAAGAATTTCTGCCTTTTTGCCTGAAAATTAGAGAATTTCTGCAATTTTGCTTCTAAATACGGGGAATTTCTGCTTTTTATCCCAAAAATAACAGGAATGCATACCTTTTTGCCATAAAAAGGTAAATTTCTTCATTTTTGCTCCAAAATAATGGAAATTTCTGCCTTTTTGCCTCTAAATAAGTGGAATTTCTGTCATTTTCCCCCAAAACAAAGGGAATTTCTGTCTTGTTTGCCCCAAAATAAGGGGAATTTCTGAATTATTACCAGGAAATACGTGATATTTCTCCAATTTTGCCCCAAAATAAGGGAAATTTCTGCCTCTTTGCCCCCAAATAAGGGGAATTTCAGCCTTTTTACCTCAATATAAGGGGAATTTCTGCATTTTTGCCACAATATATTAGGAATTTCTGACTTTTTGCCCCAAAATAAGGAAAATTTCTGCCTTTTTCCCCTGAAATAAGTGAAATTTCGGCAATTTTGCCCCAAAATAAGTGAAATTTCTGCAATTTTGCCCCAAAATAAGGGAAATTTCTGGAATTTTGCCCCAAAATAAGTGGAATTTCTAAGTTTTGACACAAAATAAAGATAATTTCTGTCTTTTTGCCCCAACATATAGGGAATTTCTGCCTTCTTGCCCCACAACTAGGGGAATTTCTGCAATTTTGCTCCAAAATACAGAAAATTTCTTCCTTTTTGCCCTGAAATATGTGAAATTTCTGCAATTTTTCTTCTACATAAGGTGAATTTCTGCCTTTTTGCCTGAAAATAATGGGAATGCATACCCTTTTGCCATAAAAAGGGTAATTTCTTCATTTTTGCTCTAAAATAAAGGGAATTTCTGCCTGTTTGCCTCTAAATAAGTGGAATTTCTGTCTTTTTCCCCCAAAACAAAGAGAATTTCTGTCTTTGTTGCCCCAAAATAAGGGAAATTTCTGACTTATTACCCTGAAGTAAGTGAAATTTCTGCAATTTTGCCCCAAAATAAGGGAAATTTCTGCAATTTTGCCCCAATGTAAAGGAAATTTCTGAAATTTTGCGCCAAAATAAGGGAAATTTCTGACTGTTTGCTCCCGAAAAAAGGAGATTTTCTGTCTTTTTGCCCCAAAATAAGGAGAATTTCTGCCTTTTTGCCTGAAAATTAGAGAATTTCTGCAATTTTGCTTCTAAATATGGGGAATTTCTGCTTTTTATCCCAATAATAACAGGAATGCATACCTTTTTGCCATAAAAAGGTAAATTTCTTCATTTTTGCTCCAAAATAAGAGGAATTTCTGCCTTTTTGCCTCTAAATAAGTGGAATTTCTGTCTTTTTCCCCCAAAACAAAGGGAATTTCTGTCTTTTTTGCCCCAAAATAAAAGGAATTTCTGAATTTTTACCCTGAAATATGTGAAATTTCTCCAATTTTGCCCCAAAATAAGGGAAATTTCTGCTTCTTTGCCCCCAAATAAGGGGAATTTCAGCCTTTTTACCTCAATATAAGGGGAATTTCTGCATTTTTGCCACAAAATATTAGGAATTTCTGACTTTTTGCTCCAAAATAAGGAAAATTTCTGCCTTTTTCCCCTGAAATAAGTGAAATTTTGGCAATTTTGCCCCAAAATAAGTGAAATTTCTGCAATTTTGCCCCAAAATAAGGGAAATTTCTGGAATTTTGCCCCAAAATAAGTGGAATTTCTAAGTTTTGCCACAAAATAAAGAGAATTTCTGTCTTTTTGCCCCACATATAGTGAATTTCTGTCTTTTTGCCCCACAACTAGGGGAATTTCTACAATTTTGCTCCAAAATACAGAAAATTTCTTCCTTTTTGCCCTGAAATATATAAAATTTCTGCAATTTTACCCCTAAATAAGGTGAATTTCTGCCTTCTTGCCCCAAAATAATGGGAATGTCTGCCTTTTTGCCCCAAAATAAGAAAAAGTTTTGCTTTTTTTCTCTGAAGTAAGTGAAATTTCTGCAATTTTGCCCTAAAATAAGGAAAATTTCTGCAATTTTTCCCAATAATAACAAACATTTCTGCAATTTTGCCCCAAAATAAGGGTAATTTCTCCCTTTTTGCCCCAAAATAAAGGAAATTTCAGCCTTTTTACCTGAAAATAAGTGAAATTTCTGCAATTTTGCCCCAAATAAGAAAAATTTTTGCAATTTTTCCCCAAAATAAAGGAAATTTCTGGAATTTTGCCCCAAAATAAGGGGAATTTCTGATTTTTGCCCCAAATTATAGGGAATTTCTGCCTTTTGCCCCAAAATTAGGGCAATTTCTGTAATTTTGCTCCAAAATACGGGGAATTTCTGCCTTTTTGCCTGAAAATAATGGGAATGCATACCTTTTTGCAATAAAAAGGGAAATTTCTTCATTTTTGCTCCAAAATAAGGGGAATTTCTGCCTTGTTGCCTCTAAATAAGTGGAATTTCTGTCTTTTTCCCCCAAAACAAAGGGAATTTCTTTCTTTTTTGCCCCAAAATAAGGGGAATTTCTGACTTATTACCCTGAAATAAGTGAAATTTCTGCAATTTTGCCCCAAAATAAGGGATATTTCTGCCTTTTTGCCCCCAAATAAGGGGAATTTCAGCCTTTTTAACTCAAAATAAGGGGAATTTCTGCCTTTTTGCCCCAAAATAACAAAATTTCTTTTTTTTCCATGAAATAAGAGAATTTTCTACAATTTTGCCCAAAATAAGTGAAATTTCTGCAATTTTGCCCCAGAATAAGGGAAATTTCTGGAATTTTGCCCCAAAATAAGTGGAATTTCTGAGTTTTGCCCCAAAATAAGGAGAATTTCTGTCTTTTTGCCCAAACATATAGGGAATTTCTGCATTTTTGCCCCACAATTAGGAGAATTTTTCCAATTTTGCTCCAAAATACGGGGAATTTCTGCCTTTTTGCACGAAAATTAGAAGAATGCATACCTTTTTGCCTTAAAAAAGGGAAATTTCTTCATTTTTGCTTCAAAATGAGGGGAATTTCTGCTTTTTGCCTCTAAATAAGTGGAATTTCTGTTTTCTTCTCCCAAAACAAAGGGATTTTCTGTCTTTTTTGCGCCAAAATAAGAAAAATTTCTGACTTATTACCCTGAAAAAAGTGAAATTTCTGCAATATTGCCCAAAATTAAGGGAAATTTTTGCCTTTTTGCCAACAAATAAGGGGAATTTCAGCCTTTTTACCTCAAAATAAAGGGAATTTCTGCATTTTTGCCACAAAATATTAGGAATTTCTGCTTTTTTGCCCCAAAATAAAGAAAATTTCTGCCTTTTTTCCCTGAAATAAGTGAAATTTCTGCAATTTTGCCCCAAAATAAGTGGAATTTCTGAGTTTTGCTCCAAAATAAGGACATTTTCTGTCTTTTTGCCCCAACATATAGGGAATTTCTGCCTTTTTGCACCACAATTATCGGAATTTCTGCAATTTTGCTCCAAAATACGGGGAATTTCTGCCTTTTTGCCTGAAAATTAGAGAATTTCTGAAATTTTGCTTCTAAATACGGGGAATTTCTGTTTTTTATCCCAAAAATAACAGGAATGCATACCTTTTTGCCATAAAAAGGTAAATTTCTTCATTTTTGCTCCAAAATAATGGAAATTTCTGCCTTTTTGCCTCTAAATAAGTGGAATTTCTGTCATTTTCCCCCAAAACAAAGGGAATTTCTGTCTTGTTTGCCCCAAAATAAGGGGAATTTCTGAATTATTACCAGGAAATACGTGATATTTCTCCAATTTTGCCCCAAAATAAGGGAAATTTCTGCCTCTTTGCCCCCAAATAAGGGGAATTTCAGCCTTTTTACCTCAATATAAGGGGAATTTCTGCATTTTTGCCACAATATATTAGGAATTTCTGACTTTTTGCCCCAAAATAAGGAAAATTTCTGCCTTTTTCCCCTGAAATAAGTGAAATTTCGGCAATTTTGCCCCAAAATAAGTGAAATTTCTGCAATTTTGCCCCAAAATAAGGGAAATTTCTGCAATTTTGCCCCAAAATAAGTGGAATTTCTAAGTTTTGACACAAAATAAAGATAATTTCTGTCTTTTTGCCCCAACATATAGGGAATTTCTGCCTTCTTGCCCCACAACTAGGGGAATTTCTGCAATTTTGCTCCAAAATACAGAAAATTTCTTCCTTTTTGCCCTGAAATATGTGAAATTTCTGCAATTTTTCTTCTACATAAGGTGAATTTCTGCCTTTTTGCCTGAAAATAATGGGAATGCATACCCTTTTGCCATAAAAAGGGTAATTTCTTCATTTTTGCTCTAAAATAAAGGGAATTTCTGCCTGTTTGCCTCTAAATAAGTGGAATTTCTGTCTTTTTCCCCCAAAACAAAGAGAATTTCTGTCTTTGTTGCCCCAAAATAAGGGAAATTTCTGACTTATTACCCTGAAGTAAGTGAAATTTCTGCAATTTTGCCCCAAAATAAGGGAAATTTCTGCAATTTTGCCCCAATGTAAAGGAAATTTCTGAAATTTTGCGCCAAAATAAGGGAAATTTCTGACTGTTTGCTCCCGAAAAAAGGAGATTTTCTGTCTTTTTGCCCCAAAATAAGGAGAATTTCTGCCTTTTTGCCTGAAAATTAGAGAATTTCTGCAATTTTGCTTCTAAATATGGGGAATTTCTGCTTTTTATCCCAATAATAACAGGAATGCATACCTTTTTGCCATAAAAAGGTAAATTTCTTCATTTTTGCTCCAAAATAAGAGGAATTTCTGCCTTTTTGCCTCTAAATAAGTGGAATTTCTGTCTTTTTCCCCCAAAACAAAGGGAATTTCTGTCTTTTTTGCCCCAAAATAAAAGGAATTTCTGAATTTTTACCCTGAAATATGTGAAATTTCTCCAATTTTGCCCCAAAATAAGGGAAATTTCTGCTTCTTTGCCCCCAAATAAGGGGAATTTCAGCCTTTTTACCTCAATATAAGGGGAATTTCTGCATTTTTGCCACAAAATATTAGGAATTTCTGACTTTTTGCTCCAAAATAAGGAAAATTTCTGCCTTTTTCCCCTGAAATAAGTGAAATTTTGGCAATTTTGCCCCAAAATAAGTGAAATTTCTGCAATTTTGCCCCAAAATAAGGGAAATTTCTGGAATTTTGCCCCAAAATAAGTGGAATTTCTAAGTTTTGCCACAAAATAAAGAGAATTTCTGTCTTTTTGCCCCACATATAGTGAATTTCTGTCTTTTTGCCCCACAACTAGGGGAATTTCTACAATTTTGCTCCAAAATACAGAAAATTTCTTCCTTTTTGCCCTGAAATATATAAAATTTCTGCAATTTTACCCCTAAATAAGGTGAATTTCTGCCTTCTTGCCCCAAAATAATGGGAATGTCTGCCTTTTTGCCCCAAAATAAGAAAAAGTTTTGCTTTTTTTCTCTGAAGTAAGTGAAATTTCTGCAATTTTGCCCTAAAATAAGGAAAATTTCTGCAATTTTTCCCAATAATAACAAACATTTCTGCAATTTTGCCCCAAAATAAGGGTAATTTCTCCCTTTTTGCCCCAAAATAAAGGAAATTTCAGCCTTTTTACCTGAAAATAAGTGAAATTTCTGCAATTTTGCCCCAAATAAGAAAAATTTTTGCAATTTTTCCCCAAAATAAAGGAAATTTCTGGAATTTTGCCCCAAAATAAGGGGAATTTCTGATTTTTGCCCCAAATTATAGGGAATTTCTGCCTTTTGCCCCAAAATTAGGGCAATTTCTGTAATTTTGCTCCAAAATACGGGGAATTTCTGCCTTTTTGCCTGAAAATAATGGGAATGCATACCTTTTTGCAATAAAAAGGGAAATTTCTTCATTTTTGCTCCAAAATAAGGGGAATTTCTGCCTTGTTGCCTCTAAATAAGTGGAATTTCTGTCTTTTTCCCCCAAAACAAAGGGAATTTCTTTCTTTTTTGCCCCAAAATAAGGGGAATTTCTGACTTATTACCCTGAAATAAGTGAAATTTCTGCAATTTTGCCCCAAAATAAGGGATATTTCTGCCTTTTTGCCCCCAAATAAGGGGAATTTCAGCCTTTTTAACTCAAAATAAGGGGAATTTCTGCCTTTTTGCCCCAAAATAACAAAATTTCTTTTTTTTCCATGAAATAAGAGAATTTTCTGCAATTTTGCCCAAAATAAGTGAAATTTCTGCAATTTTGCCCCAGAATAAGGGAAATTTCTGGAATTTTGCCCCAAAATAAGTGGAATTTCTGAGTTTTGCCCCAAAATAAGGAGAATTTCTGTCTTTTTGCCCAAACATATAGGGAATTTCTGCATTTTTGCCCCACAATTAGGAGAATTTTTCCAATTTTGCTCCAAAATACGGGGAATTTCTGCCTTTTTGCACGAAAATTAGAAGAATGCATACCTTTTTGCCTTAAAAAAGGGAAATTTCTTCATTTTTGCTTCAAAATGAGGGGAATTTCTGCTTTTTGCCTCTAAATAAGTGGAATTTCTGTTTTCTTCTCCCAAAACAAAGGGATTTTCTGTCTTTTTTGCGCCAAAATAAGAAAAATTTCTGACTTATTACCCTGAAAAAAGTGAAATTTCTGCAATATTGCCCCAAATTAAGGGAAATTTTTGCCTTTTTGCCAACAAATAAGGGGAATTTCAGCCTTTTTACCTCAAAATAAAGGGAATTTCTGCATTTTTGCCACAAAATATTAGGAATTTCTGCTTTTTTGCCCCAAAATAAAGAAAATTTCTGCCTTTTTTCCCTGAAATAAGTGAAATTTCTGCAATTTTGCCCCAAAATAAGTGGAATTTCTGAGTTTTGCTCCAAAATAAGGACATTTTCTGTCTTTTTGCCCCAACATATAGGGAATTTCTGCCTTTTTGCACCACAATTATCGGAATTTCTGCAATTTTGCTCCAAAATACGGGGAATTTCTGCCTTTTTGCCCAAAAAAAGGGGAATGCATAACTTTTTGCCCTAAAAAAGGGAAATTTCTTCATTTTTGCTCCAAACTAAGGGGAATTTCTGCCTTTTTGCTTCTCAATAAGTAGAATTTCTGTCATTTTCCCCCAAAACAAAGAGAATTTCTGTATTTTTTGCCCCAAAATAAGGGGAATTTCTGATTTATTACCCTAAAATAAGTGAAATTTCTGCAATTTTGCCCCAAAATAAGGGAAATTTCTGCCTTTTTGCCCTGAAATAAGGGGAATTTCTGATTTATTACCCTAAAATAAGTGAAATTTCTGTATTTTTGCCAGAAAATATTAGGAATTTCTGACTTTTTGCCCCAAAATAAGGAAATTTCTGCCTTTTTTCCCTGAAATAAGTGAAATTTCTGCAATTTTGCCTCAAAATAAGTGAAATTTCTGCAATTTTGCCCCAAAATAAGGGAAATTTCTGAAATTTTGCCCCAAAATAAGTGGAATTTCTAAGTTTTGCCCCAAAATAATGAAAATTTCTGTCTTTTTGCCCCAACATATAGGGATTTTATGCCTTTTTCGCCCAAAATTAGGGGAATTTCTGCAATTTTGCTCCAAAATACAGGGAATTTCTGCCTTTTTGCCCGAAAATAATGGGAATGCGTAACTTTTTGCCATAAAAAGGGAAATTAATTAATTTTTGCTCTAAAATAAGGGGAATTTCTGCCTTTTTGCCTCTAAATAAGTGGAATTTCTGTCTTTTTCCCTCAAAACAAAGGGAATTTCTGTCTTTTTCACCTCAAAATTAGGGGAATTTCTGACTTACTACACTGAAATAAGTGAAATTTCTGCAATTTTGCCCCAAAATAAGGGAAATTTCTGCCTTTTTGTTCTGAAATATGTGAAATTTCTGCAATTTTACCCCAAAATAAGGTGAATTTCTGCCTTTTTGCCACAAATTAATGGGAATTTCTGCCTTTTTGCCCCAAAATAAGAAAAAGTTTTGCTTTTTTTCTATGAAATAAGTGAAATTTCTGCAATTTTGCCCTAAAATAAAGAAAATTTCTGCAATTTTTCCCAATAATATCGGAAATTTCTGCAATTTTGCCCCAAAATAAGGGGAATTTCTCCCTTTTTGCCCCATATTAAAGGAAATTTCAGACTTTTTACCTGAAAATAAGTGAAATTTCTGCAATTTTGCCCCAAATAAGAAAAATTTTTGCAATTTTGCCCCAAAATAAAAGAAATTTCTGGAATTTTGCCCCAAAATAAGGGGAATTTCTGATTTTTGCCCCAAAATATAGGGAATTTCTGCCTTTTGCCCCAAAATTATGGCAATTTCTGTAATTTTGCTCCAAAATACGGGGAATTTCTGCCTTTTTGCCTGAAAATAATGGGAATGCATACCTTTTTGCCATAAAAAGGGAAATTTCTTCATTTTTTCTCCAAAATAAGGGGAATTTCTGCCTTTTTGCCTCTAAATAAGTGGAATTTCTTTCTTTTTTCCCCAAAACAAAGGAAATTTCTTTCTTTTTTGCCCCAAAATAAGGGGAATTTCTGACTTATTACCCTGAAAAAAGTAAAATTTCTGCAATTTTGCCCCAAAATATGGGATATTTCTGCCTTTTTGCCCCCAAATAAGGGGAATTTCAGCCTTTTTACCTCAAAATAAGGGGAATTTCTGCCTTTTTGCCCCAAAATAACAAAATTTCTTATTTTTCCATGAAATAAGAGAAATTTCTGCAATTTTGCCCAAAATAAGTGAAATTTCTGCAATTTTGCCCCAGAATAAGGGAAATTTCTGGAATTTTGCCCCAAAATAAGTGGTATTTCTGAGTTTTGCCCCAAAATAAGGAGAATTTCTGTCTTTTTGCCCAAACATATAGGGAATTTCTGCATTTTTGCCCCACAATTAGGAGAATTTTTCCAATTTTGCTCCAAAATACGAGGAATTTCTGCCTTTTTGCCTGAAAATAATGGGAATGCATACCTTTTTGCCATAAAAAGGGAAATTTCTTCATTTTTTCTCCAAAATAAGGGGAATTTCTGCCTTTTTGCCTCTAAATAAGTGGAATTTCTGTCTTTTTCCCTCAAAACAAAGGGAATTTCTGTATTTTTCGCCTCAAAATAAGGGGAATTTCTGACTTACTACACTGAAATAAGTGAAATTTCTGCAATTTTGCCCCAAAATAAGGGAAATTTCTGCCTTTTTGTTCTGAAATATGTGAAATTTCTGCAATTTTACCCCAAAATAAGGTGAATTTCTGCCTTTTTGCCACAAATTAATGGGAATTTCTGCCTTTTTGCCCCAAAATAAGAAAAAGTTTTGCTTTTTTTCTATGAAATAAGTGAAATTTCTGCAATTTTGCCCTAAAATAAAGAAAATTTCTGCAATTTTTCCCAATAATATCGGAAATTTCTGCAATTTTGCCCCAAAATAAGGGGAATTTCTCCCTTTTTGCCCCATATTAAAGGAAATTTCAGCCTTTTTACCTGAAAATAAGTGAAATTTCTGCAATTTTGCCCCAAATAAGAAAAATTTTTGCAATTTTGCCCCAAAATAAAGGAAATTTCTGGAATTTTGCCCCAAAATAAGGGGAATTTCTGATTTTTGCCCCAAAATATAGGGAATTTCTGCCTTTTGCCCCAAAATTAGGGCAATTTCTGTAATTTTGCTCCAAAATACGGGGAATTTCTGCCTTTTTGCCTGAAAATAATGGGAATGCATACCTTTTTGCCATAAAAAGGGAAATTTCTTCATTTTTGCTCCAAAATAAGGGGAATTTCTGCCTTTTTGCCTCTAAATAAGTGGAATTTCTTTCTTTTTCCCCCAAAACAAAGGGAATTTATTTCTTTTTTGCCCCAAAATAAGGGGAATTTCTGAATTATTACCCTGAAAAAAGTGAAATTTCTGCAATTTTGCCCCAAAATAAGGGATATTTCTGCCTTTTTGCCCCCAAATAAGGGGAATTTCAGCCTTTTTACCTCAAAATAAAGGGAATTTCTGCCTTTTTGCCCCAAAATAACAAAATTTCTTATTTTTCCATGAAATAAGAGAAATTTCTGCAATTTTCCCCAAAATAAGTGAAATTTCTGCAATTTTGCCCCAGAATAAGGGAAATTTCTGGAATTTTGCCCCAAAATAAGTAGAATTTCTGAGTTTTGCCCCAAAATAATGAGAATTTCTGTCTTTTTGCCCAAACATATAGGGAATTTCTGCATTTTTGCCCCACAATTAGGAGAATTTTTCCAATTTTGCTCCAAAATACGGGGAATTTCTGCCTTTTTGCCTGAAAATAATGGGAATGCATACCTTTTTGCCACAAAAAGGGAAATTTCTTCATTTTTTCTCCAAAATAAGGGGAATTTCTGCCTTTTTGCCTCTAAATAAGTGGAATTTCTTTCTTTTTCCCCCAAAACAAAGGGAATTTCTTTCTTTTTTGCCCCAAAATAAGGGGAATTTCTGACTTATTACCCTGAAATAAGTGAAATTTCTGCAATTTTGCCCCAAAATAAGGGATATTTCTGCCTTTTTGCCCCCAAATAAGGGGAATTTCAGCCTTTTTACCTCAAAATAAGGGGAATTTCTGCCTTTTCGCCCCAAAATAACAAAATTTCTTATTTTTCCATGAAATAAGTGAAATTTCTGCAATTTTGCCCCAAAATAAGTGGAATTTCTGAGTTTTGCCCCAAAATAAGGAGAATTTCTGTCTTTTTGCCCAAACATATAGGGAATTTCTGCATTTTTGCCCCACAATTAGGAGAATTTTTCCAATTTTGCTCCAAAATACGGGGAATTTCTGCCTTTATGCCTGAAAATAATGGGAATGCATACCTTTTTGCCATAAAAAGGGAAATTTCTTCATTTTTTCTCCAAAATAAGGGGAATTTCTGCCTTTTTGCCTCTAAATAAGTGGAATTTCTTTCTTTTTCCCCCAAAACAAAGGGAATTTCTTTCTTTTTTGCCCCAAAATAAGGGGAATTTCTGACTTATTACCCTGAAATAAGTGAAATTTCTGCAATTTTGCCCCAAAATAAGGGATATTTCTGCCTTTTTGCCCCCAAATAAGGGGAATTTCAGCCTTTTTACCTCAAAATAAGGGGAATTTCTGCCTTTTTGCCCCAAAATAACAAAATTTCTTTTTTTTCCATGAAATAAGTGAAATTTCTGCAATTTTGCCCAAAATAAGTGAAATTTCTGCAATTTTGCCCCAGAATAAGGGAAATTTCTGAAATTTTGCCCCAAAATAAGTGGAATTTCTGAGTTTTGCCCCAAAATAAGGAGAATTTCTGTCTTTTTGCCCAAACATATAGGGAATTTCTGCATTTTTGCCCCACAATTAGGAGAATTTTTCCAATTTTGCTCCAAAATACAGGGAATTTCTGCCTTTTTGCACGAAAATTAGAAGAATGCATACCTTTTTGCCTTAAAAAAGGGAAATTTCTTCATTTTTGCTTCAAAATAAGGGGAATTTCTGCTTTTGCCTCTAAATAAGTGGAATTTCTGTTTTCTTCTCCCAAAACAAAGGGATTTTCTGTCTTTTTTGCGCCAAAATAAGAAAAATTTCTGACTTATTACCCTGAAAAAAGTGAAATTTCTGCAATATTGCCCCAAATTAAGGGAAATTTTTGCCTTTTTGCCAACAAATAAGGGGAATTTCAGCCTTTTTACCTCAAAATAAAGGGAATTTCTGCATTTTTGCCACAAAATATTAGGAATTTCTGCTTTTTTGCCCCAAAATAAAGAAAATTTCTGCCTTTTTTCCCTGAAATAAGTGAAATTTCTGCAATTTTGCCCCAAAATAAGTGGAATTTCTGAGTTTTGCTCCAAAATAAGGACATTTTCTGTCTTTTTGCCCCAACATATAGGGAATTTCTGCCTTTTTGCACCACAATTATCGGAATTTCTGCAATTTTGCTCCAAAATACGGGGAATTTCTGCCTTTTTGCCCAAAAAAAGGGGAATGCATAACTTTTTGCCCTAAAAAAGGGAAATTTCTTCATTTTTGCTCCAAACTAAGGGGAATTTCTGCCTTTTTGCTTCTCAATAAGTAGAATTTCTGTCATTTTCCCCCAAAACAAAGAGAATTTCTGTATTTTTTGCCCCAAAATAAGGGGAATTTCTGATTTATTACCCTAAAATAAGTGAAATTTCTGCAATTTTGCCCCAAAATAAGGGAAATTTCTGCCTTTTTGCCCTGAAATAAGGGGAATTTCTGATTTATTACCCTAAAATAAGTGAAATTTCTGTATTTTTGCCAGAAAATATTAGGAATTTCTGACTTTTTGCCCCAAAATAAGGAAATTTCTGCCTTTTTTCCCTGAAATAAGTGAAATTTCTGCAATTTTGCCTCAAAATAAGTGAAATTTCTGCAATTTTGCCCCAAAATAAGGGAAATTTCTGAAATTTTGCCCCAAAATAAGTGGAATTTCTAAGTTTTGCCCCAAAATAATGAAAATTTCTGTCTTTTTGCCCCAACATATAGGGATTTTATGCCTTTTTCGCCCAAAATTAGGGGAATTTCTGCAATTTTGCTCCAAAATACAGGGAATTTCTGCCTTTTTGCCCGAAAATAATGGGAATGCGTAACTTTTTGCCATAAAAAGGGAAATTAATTAATTTTTGCTCTAAAATAAGGGGAATTTCTGCCTTTTTGCCTCTAAATAAGTGGAATTTCTGTCTTTTTCCCTCAAAACAAAGGGAATTTCTGTCTTTTTCACCTCAAAATTAGGGGAATTTCTGACTTACTACACTGAAATAAGTGAAATTTCTGCAATTTTGCCCCAAAATAAGGGAAATTTCTGCCTTTTTGTTCTGAAATATGTGAAATTTCTGCAATTTTACCCCAAAATAAGGTGAATTTCTGCCTTTTTGCCACAAATTAATGGGAATTTCTGCCTTTTTGCCCCAAAATAAGAAAAAGTTTTGCTTTTTTTCTATGAAATAAGTGAAATTTCTGCAATTTTGCCCTAAAATAAAGAAAATTTCTGCAATTTTTCCTAATAATATCGGAAATTTCTGCAATTTTGCCCCAAAATAAGGGGAATTTCTCCCTTTTTGCCCCAAAATAAAGGAAATTTCAGACTTTTTACCTGAAAATAAGTGAAATTTCTGCAATTTTGCCCCAAATAAGAAAAATTTTTGCAATTTTGCCCCAAAATCAAAGAAATTTCTGGAATTTTGCCCCAAAATAAGGGGAATTTCTGATTTTTGCCCCAAAATATAGGGAATTTCTGCCTTTTGCCCCAAAATTATGGCAATTTCTGTAATTTTGCTCCAAAATACGGGGAATTTCTGCCTTTTTGCCTGAAAATAATGGGAATGCATACCTTTTTGCCATAAAAAGGGAAATTTCTTCATTTTTTCTCCAAAATAAGGGGAATTTCTGCCTTTTTGCCTCTAAATAAGTGGAATTTCTTTCTTTTTTCCCCAAAACAAAGGAAATTTCTTTCTTTTTTGCCCCAAAATAAGGGGAATTTCTGACTTATTACCCTGAAAAAAGTAAAATTTCTGCAATTTTGCCCCAAAATATGGGATATTTCTGCCTTTTTGCCCCCAAATAAGGGGAATTTCAGCCTTTTTACCTCAAAATAAGGGGAATTTCTGCCTTTTTGCCCCAAAATAACAAAATTTCTTATTTTTCCATGAAATAAGAGAAATTTCTGCAATTTTGCCCAAAATAAGTGAAATTTCTGCAATTTTGCCCCAGAATAAGGGAAATTTCTGGAATTTTGCCCCAAAATAAGTGGAATTTCTGAGTTTTGCCCCAAAATAAGGAGAATTTCTGTCTTTTTGCCCAAACATATAGGGAATTTCTGCATTTTTGCCCCACAATTAGGAGAATTTTTCCAATTTTGCTCCAAAATACGAGGAATTTCTGCCTTTTTGCCTGAAAATAATGGGAATGCATACCTTTTTGCCATAAAAAGGGAAATTTCTTCATTTTTTCTCCAAAATAAGGGGAATTTCTGCCTTTTTGCCTCTAAATAAGTGGAATTTCTGTCTTTTTCCCTCAAAACAAAGGGAATTTCTGTATTTTTCGCCTCAAAATAAGGGGAATTTCTGACTTACTACACTGAAATAAGTGAAATTTCTGCAATTTTGCCCCAAAATAAGGGAAATTTCTGCCTTTTTGTTCTGAAATATGTGAAATTTCTGCAATTTTACCCCAAAATAAGGTGAATTTCTGCCTTTTTGCCACAAATTAATGGGAATTTCTGCCTTTTTGCCCCAAAATAAGAAAAAGTTTTGCTTTTTTTCTATGAAATAAGTGAAATTTCTGCAATTTTGCCCTAAAATAAAGAAAATTTCTGCAATTTTTCCCAATAATATCGGAAATTTCTGCAATTTTGCCCCAAAATAAGGGGAATTTCTCCCTTTTTGCCCCATATTAAAGGAAATTTCAGCCTTTTTACCTGAAAATAAGTGAAATTTCTGCAATTTTGCCCCAAATAAGAAAAATTTTTGCAATTTTGCCCCAAAATAAAGGAAATTTCTGGAATTTTGCCCCAAAATAAGGGGAATTTCTGATTTTTGCCCCAAAATACAGGGAATTTCTGCCTTTTGCCCCAAAATTAGGGCAATTTCTGTAATTTTGCTCCAAAATACGGGGAATTTCTGCCTTTTTGCCTGAAAATAATGGGAATGCATACCTTTTTGCCATAAAAAGGGAAATTTCTTCATTTTTGCTCCAAAATAAGGGGAATTTCTGCCTTTTTGCCTCTAAATAAGTGGAATTTCTTTCTTTTTCCCCCAAAACAAAGGGAATTTATTTTTTTTTGTCCCAAAATAAGGGGAATTTCTGAATTATTACCCTGAAAAAAGTGAAATTTCTGCAATTTTGCCCCAAAATAAGGGATATTTCTGCCTTTTTGCCCCCAAATAAGGGGAATTTCAGCCTTTTTACCTCAAAATAAAGGGAATTTCTGCCTTTTTGCCCCAAAATAACAAAATTTCTTATTTTTCCATGAAATAAGAGAAATTTCTGCAATTTTCCCCAAAATAAGTGAAATTTCTGCAATTTTGCCCCAGAATAAGGGAAATTTCTGGAATTTTGCCCCAAAATAAGTAGAATTTCTGAGTTTTGCCCCAAAATAATGAGAATTTCTGTCTTTTTGCCCAAACATATAGGGAATTTCTGCATTTTTGCCCCACAATTAGGAGAATTTTTCCAATTTTGCTCCAAAATACGGGGAATTTCTGCCTTTTTGCCTGAAAATAATGGGAATGCATACCTTTTTGCCACAAAAAGGGAAATTTCTTCATTTTTTCTCCAAAATAAGGGGAATTTCTGCCTTTTTGCCTCTAAATAAGTGGAATTTCTTTCTTTTTCCCCCAAAACAAAGGGAATTTCTTTCTTTTTTGCCCCAAAATAAGGGGAATTTCTGACTTATTACCCTGAAATAAGTGAAATTTCTGCAATTTTGCCCCAAAATAAGGGATATTTCTGCCTTTTTGCCCCCAAATAAGGGGAATTTCAGCCTTTTTACCTCAAAATAAGGGGAATTTCTGCCTTTTCGCCCCAAAATAACAAAATTTCTTATTTTTCCATGAAATAAGTGAAATTTCTGCAATTTTGCCCCAAAATAAGTGGAATTTCTGAGTTTTGCCCCAAAATAAGGAGAATTTCTGTCTTTTTGCCCAAACATATAGGGAATTTCTGCATTTTTGCCCCACAATTAGGAGAATTTTTCCAATTTTGCTCCAAAATACGGGGAATTTCTGCCTTTATGCCTGAAAATAATGGGAATGCATACCTTTTTGCCATAAAAAGGGAAATTTCTTCATTTTTTCTCCAAAATAAGGGGAATTTCTGCCTTTTTGCCTCTAAATAAGTGGAATTTCTTTCTTTTTCCCCCAAAACAAAGGGAATTTCTTTCTTTTTTGCCCCAAAATAAGGGGAATTTCTGACTTATTACCCTGAAATAAGTGAAATTTCTGCAATTTTGCCCCAAAATAAGGGATATTTCTGCCTTTTTGCCCCCAAATAAGGGGAATTTCAGCCTTTTTACCTCAAAATAAGGGGAATTTCTGCCTTTTTGCCCCAAAATAACAAAATTTCTTTTTTTTCCATGAAATAAGTGAAATTTCTGCAATTTTGCCCAAAATAAGTGAAATTTCTGCAATTTTGCCCCAGAATAAGGGAAATTTCTGAAATTTTGCCCCAAAATAAGTGGAATTTCTGAGTTTTGCCCCAAAATAAGGAGAATTTCTGTCTTTTTGCCCAAACATATAGGGAATTTCTGCATTTTTGCCCCACAATTAGGAGAATTTTTCCAATTTTGCTCCAAAATACAGGGAATTTCTGCCTTTTTGCACGAAAATTAGAAGAATGCATACCTTTTTGCCTTAAAAAAGGGAAATTTCTTCATTTTTGCTTCAAAATAAGGGGAATTTCTGCTTTTGCCTCTAAATAAGTGGAATTTCTGTTTTCTTCTCCCAAAACAAAGGGATTTTCTGTCTTTTTTGCGCCAAAATAAGAAAAATTTCTGACTTATTACCCTGAAAAAAGTGAAATTTCTGCAATATTGCCCCAAATTAAGGGAAATTTTTGCCTTTTTGCCAACAAATAAGGGGAATTTCAGCCTTTTTACCTCAAAATAAAGGGAATTTCTGCATTTTTGCCACAAAATATTAGGAATTTCTGCTTTTTTGCCCCAAAATAAAGAAAATTTCTGCCTTTTTTCCCTGAAATAAGTGAAATTTCTGCAATTTTGCCCCAAAATAAGTGGAATTTCTGAGTTTTGCTCCAAAATAAGGACATTTTCTGTCTTTTTGCCCCAACATATAGGGAATTTCTGCCTTTTTGCACCACAATTATCGGAATTTCTGCAATTTTGCTCCAAAATACGGGGAATTTCTGCCTTTTTGCCCAAAAAAAGGGGAATGCATAACTTTTTGCCCTAAAAAAGGGAAATTTCTTCATTTTTGCTCCAAACTAAGGGGAATTTCTGCCTTTTTGCTTCTCAATAAGTAGAATTTCTGTCATTTTCCCCCAAAACAAAGAGAATTTCTGTATTTTTTGCCCCAAAATAAGGGGAATTTCTGATTTATTACCCTAAAATAAGTGAAATTTCTGCAATTTTGCCCCAAAATAAGGGAAATTTCTGCCTTTTTGCCCTGAAATAAGGGGAATTTCTGATTTATTACCCTAAAATAAGTGAAATTTCTGTATTTTTGCCAGAAAATATTAGGAATTTCTGACTTTTTGCCCCAAAATAAGGAAATTTCTGCCTTTTTTCCCTGAAATAAGTGAAATTTCTGCAATTTTGCCTCAAAATAAGTGAAATTTCTGCAATTTTGCCCCAAAATAAGGGAAATTTCTGAAATTTTGCCCCAAAATAAGTGGAATTTCTAAGTTTTGCCCCAAAATAATGAAAATTTCTGTCTTTTTGCCCCAACATATAGGGATTTTATGCCTTTTTCGCCCAAAATTAGGGGAATTTCTGCAATTTTGCTCCAAAATACAGGGAATTTCTGCCTTTTTGCCCGAAAATAATGGGAATGCGTAACTTTTTGCCATAAAAAGGGAAATTAATTAATTTTTGCTCTAAAATAAGGGGAATTTCTGCCTTTTTGCCTCTAAATAAGTGGAATTTCTGTCTTTTTCCCTCAAAACAAAGGGAATTTCTGTCTTTTTCACCTCAAAATTAGGGGAATTTCTGACTTACTACACTGAAATAAGTGAAATTTCTGCAATTTTGCCCCAAAATAAGGGAAATTTCTGCCTTTTTGTTCTGAAATATGTGAAATTTCTGCAATTTTACCCCAAAATAAGGTGAATTTCTGCCTTTTTGCCACAAATTAATGGGAATTTCTGCCTTTTTGCCCCAAAATAAGAAAAAGTTTTGCTTTTTTTCTATGAAATAAGTGAAATTTCTGCAATTTTGCCCTAAAATAAAGAAAATTTCTGCAATTTTTCCTAATAATATCGGAAATTTCTGCAATTTTGCCCCAAAATAAGGGGAATTTCTCCCTTTTTGCCCCAAAATAAAGGAAATTTCAGACTTTTTACCTGAAAATAAGTGAAATTTCTGCAATTTTGCCCCAAATAAGAAAAATTTTTGCAATTTTGCCCCAAAATCAAAGAAATTTCTGGAATTTTGCCCCAAAATAAGGGGAATTTCTGATTTTTGCCCCAAAATATAGGGAATTTCTGCCTTTTGCCCCAAAATTATGGCAATTTCTGTAATTTTGCTCCAAAATACGGGGAATTTCTGCCTTTTTGCCTGAAAATAATGGGAATGCATACCTTTTTGCCATAAAAAGGGAAATTTCTTCATTTTTTCTCCAAAATAAGGGGAATTTCTGCCTTTTTGCCTCTAAATAAGTGGAATTTCTTTCTTTTTTCCCCAAAACAAAGGAAATTTCTTTCTTTTTTGCCCCAAAATAAGGGGAATTTCTGACTTATTACCCTGAAAAAAGTAAAATTTCTGCAATTTTGCCCCAAAATATGGGATATTTCTGCCTTTTTGCCCCCAAATAAGGGGAATTTCAGCCTTTTTACCTCAAAATAAGGGGAATTTCTGCCTTTTTGCCCCAAAATAACAAAATTTCTTATTTTTCCATGAAATAAGAGAAATTTCTGCAATTTTGCCCAAAATAAGTGAAATTTCTGCAATTTTGCCCCAGAATAAGGGAAATTTCTGGAATTTTGCCCCAAAATAAGTGGAATTTCTGAGTTTTGCCCCAAAATAAGGAGAATTTCTGTCTTTTTGCCCAAACATATAGGGAATTTCTGCATTTTTGCCCCACAATTAGGAGAATTTTTCCAATTTTGCTCCAAAATACGAGGAATTTCTGCCTTTTTGCCTGAAAATAATGGGAATGCATACCTTTTTGCCATAAAAAGGGAAATTTCTTCATTTTTTCTCCAAAATAAGGGGAATTTCTGCCTTTTTGCCTCTAAATAAGTGGAATTTCTGTCTTTTTCCCTCAAAACAAAGGGAATTTCTGTATTTTTCGCCTCAAAATAAGGGGAATTTCTGACTTACTACACTGAAATAAGTGAAATTTCTGCAATTTTGCCCCAAAATAAGGGAAATTTCTGCCTTTTTGTTCTGAAATATGTGAAATTTCTGCAATTTTACCCCAAAATAAGGTGAATTTCTGCCTTTTTGCCACAAATTAATGGGAATTTCTGCCTTTTTGCCCCAAAATAAGAAAAAGTTTTGCTTTTTTTCTATGAAATAAGTGAAATTTCTGCAATTTTGCCCTAAAATAAAGAAAATTTCTGCAATTTTTCCCAATAATATCGGAAATTTCTGCAATTTTGCCCCAAAATAAGGGGAATTTCTCCCTTTTTGCCCCATATTAAAGGAAATTTCAGCCTTTTTACCTGAAAATAAGTGAAATTTCTGCAATTTTGCCCCAAATAAGAAAAATTTTTGCAATTTTGCCCCAAAATAAAGGAAATTTCTGGAATTTTGCCCCAAAATAAGGGGAATTTCTGATTTTTGCCCCAAAATACAGGGAATTTCTGCCTTTTGCCCCAAAATTAGGGCAATTTCTGTAATTTTGCTCCAAAATACGGGGAATTTCTGCCTTTTTGCCTGAAAATAATGGGAATGCATACCTTTTTGCCATAAAAAGGGAAATTTCTTCATTTTTGCTCCAAAATAAGGGGAATTTCTGCCTTTTTGCCTCTAAATAAGTGGAATTTCTTTCTTTTTCCCCCAAAACAAAGGGAATTTATTTTTTTTTGTCCCAAAATAAGGGGAATTTCTGAATTATTACCCTGAAAAAAGTGAAATTTCTGCAATTTTGCCCCAAAAGAAGGGATATTTCTGCCTTTTTGCCCCCAAATAAGGGGAATTTCAGCCTTTTTACCTCAAAATAAAGGGAATTTCTGCCTTTTTGCCCCAAAATAACAAAATTTCTTATTTTTCCATGAAATAAGAGAAATTTCTGCAATTTTCCCCAAAATAAGTGAAATTTCTGCAATTTTGCCCCAGAATAAGGGAAATTTCTGGAATTTTGCCCCAAAATAAGTAGAATTTCTGAGTTTTGCCCCAAAATAATGAGAATTTCTGTCTTTTTGCCCAAACATATAGGGAATTTCTGCATTTTTGCCCCACAATTAGGAGAATTTTTCCAATTTTGCTCCAAAATACGGGGAATTTCTGCCTTTTTGCCTGAAAATAATGGGAATGCATACCTTTTTGCCACAAAAAGGGAAATTTCTTCATTTTTTCTCCAAAATAAGGGGAATTTTTGCCTTTTTGCCTCTAAATAAGTGGAATTTCTTTCTTTTTCCCCCAAAACAAAGGGAATTTCTTTCTTTTTTGCCCCAAAATAAGGGGAATTTCTGACTTATTACCCTGAAATAAGTGAAATTTCTGCAATTTTGCCCCAAAATAAGGGATATTTCTGCCTTTTTGCCCCCAAATAAGGGGAATTTCAGCCTTTTTACCTCAAAATAAGGGGAATTTCTGCCTTTTTGCCCCAAAATAACAAAATTTCTTATTTTTCCATGAAATAAGTGAAATTTCTGCAATTTTGCCCCAAAATAAGTGGAATTTCTGAGTTTTGCCCCAAAATAAGGAGAATTTCTGTCTTTTTGCCCAAACATATAGGGAATTTCTGCATTTTTGCCCCACAATTAGGAGAATTTTTCCAATTTTGCTCCAAAATACGGGGAATTTCTGCCTTTATGCCTGAAAATAATGGGAATGCATACCTTTTTGCCATAAAAAGGGAAATTTCTTCATTTTTTCTCCAAAATAAGGGGAATTTCTGCCTTTTTGCCTCTAAATAAGTGGAATTTCTTTCTTTTTCCCCCAAAACAAAGGGAATTTCTTTCTTTTTTGCCCCAAAATAAGGGGAATTTCTGACTTATTACCCTGAAATAAGTGAAATTTCTGCAATTTTGCCCCAAAATAAGGGATATTTCTGCCTTTTTGCCCCCAAATAAGGGGAATTTCAGCCTTTTTACCTCAAAATAAGGGGAATTTCTGCCTTTTTGCCCCAAAATAACAAAATTTCTTTTTTTTCCATGAAATAAGTGAAATTTCTGCAATTTTGCCCAAAATAAGTGAAATTTCTGCAATTTTGCCCCAGAATAAGGGAAATTTCTGAAATTTTGCCCCAAAATAAGTGGAATTTCTGAGTTTTGCCCCAAAATAAGGAGAATTTCTGTCTTTTTGCCCAAACATATAGGGAATTTCTGCATTTTTGCCCCACAATTAGGAGAATTTTTCCAATTTTGCTCCAAAATACAGGGAATTTCTGCCTTTTTGCACGAAAATTAGAAGAATGCATACCTTTTTGCCTTAAAAAAGGGAAATTTCTTCATTTTTGCTTCAAAATAAGGAGAATTTCTGCTTTTTGCCTCTAAATAAGTGGAATTTCTGTTTTCTTTTCCCAAAACAAAGGGATTTTCTGTCTTTTTTGCGCCAAAATAAGAAAAATTTCTGACTTATTACCCTGAAAAAAGTGAAATTTCTGCAATATTGCCCCAAATTAAGGGAAATTTTTGCCTTTTTGCCAACAAATAAGGGGAATTTCAGCCTTTTTACCTCAAAATAAAGGGAATTTCTGCATTTTTGCCACAAAATATTAGGAATTTCTGCTTTTTTGCCCCAAAATAAAGAAAATTTCTGCCTTTTTTCCCTGAAATAAGTGAAATTTCTGCAATTTTGCCCCAAAATAAGTGGAATTTCTGAGTTTTGCTCCAAAATAAGGACATTTTCTGTCTTTTTGCCCCAACATATAGGGAATTTCTGCCTTTTTGCACCACAATTATCGGAATTTCTGCAATTTTGCTCCAAAATACAGGGAATTTCTGCCTTTTTGCCCAAAAATAATGGGAATCCATAACTTTTTGCCATAAAAAAGGGAAATTTCTTCATTTTTGCTCCAAACTAAGGGGAATTTCTGCCTTTTTGCTTCTCAATAAGTAGAATTTCTGTCATTTTCCCCCAAAACAAAGAGAATTTCTGTCTTTTTTGCCCCAAAATAAGGGGAATTTCTGATTTATTACCCTAAAATAAGTGAAATTTCTGCAATTTTGCCCCAAAATAAGGGAAATTTCTGCCTTTTTGCCCTGAAATAAGGGGAATTTCAGCCTTTTTACCTCAAAATAAGGGGAATTTCTGCATTTTTGCCACAAAATATTAGGAATTTCTGACTTTTTGCCGCAAAATAAGGAAAATTTCTGCCTTTTTTCCCTGAAATAAGTGAAATTTCTGCAATTTTGCCTCAAAATAAGTGAAATTTCTGCAATTTTGCCCCAAAATAAGGGAAATTTCTGAAATTTTGCCCCAAAATAAGTGGAATTTCTAAGTTTTGCCCCAAAATAAGGAAAATTTCTGTCTTTTTGCCCCAACATATAGGGATTTTCTGCCTTTTTAGCCCAAAATTAGGGGAATTTCTGCAATTTTGCTCCAAAATATGGGGAATTCTGCCTTTTTGCCATGAAATATGTGAAATTTCTGCAATTTTACACCTAAATAAGGTGAATTTCTGCTTTTTTGCCCCAAAATAATGGGAAATTCTGCCTTTTTGCCCCAAAATAAGAAAAATTTTTGCTTTTTTTCTCAAAAAAAAGTGAAATTTCTGCAATTTTGCCCTAAAATAAGAGAAATTTTTGCAATTTTTTTCCATAATAAGGGAGATTTCTGCAATTTTGCCCAAAATGAAGGGAATTTCTTCCTTTTTGCCCCAAAACAAAGGAAATTTCAGACTTTTTACCTTAAAATAAGTGAAATTTCTGAAATTTTGACCCAAATGAGGGAAATTTCCGCAATTTTGCCCCAAAAATAGAGGAATTTCTCCCTTTTCGCCACAAAATAAAGGAAATTTCAGCCTTTTTACCTGAAAATAAGTGAAATTTCTGCAATTTTGCACCAAATAAGAAAAATTTCTGAAATTTTGCCCTAAAATAAGATAAATTCCTGCAATTTTGCTCCAAAACAAAGGAAATTTCTTGAATTTTGCCCCAAAATAAGGGGAATTTATGATTTTTGTCCCAAAATAAAGGGAATTTCTGCCTTTTGCCCCAAATTTAGGAGAATTTCTGCAATTTTGCTTCAAAATACGGGGAATTTCTGCCTTTATGCCCAAAAATAATGGAAATGCATATCTTTTTGCCATAAAAAGGGAAATTTCTTCCTTGTTGCTCCAAAAAAAAAGGAATTTCTGCATTTTTGCCTCTAAATAAGTGGAATTTCTGTCTTTTTCCCCAAAAACAAAGGGAATTTCTATCTTTTTTGCCCCAAATTAAGGGGAATTTCTGACTTATTACCCTGAAATAAGTGAAATTTCTGCAATTTTGCCCCAAAATAAGGGATATTTTTGCCTTTTTGCCCCCAAATAAAAGGAATTTCAGCCTTTTTACCTCAAAATCAGGGGAATTTCTGCCTTTTTGCCCCAAAATAACAAATTTTTTTTCCCCTGAAATAAGTGAAATTTCTGCAATTTTGCCCAAAATAAGTGAAATTTCTGCAATTTTGCCCCAGAATAAGGGAAATTTCTGGAATTTTGCTCCAAAATAAGTGGAATTTCTGAGTTTTTCCCCAAAATAGGGAGAATTTCTGTCTTTTTGCCCCAACATATAGGGAATTTCTGCATTTTTGCCCCACAATTAGGGGAATTTTTGCAATTTTGCTCCAAAATACGGGGAATTTCTGCCTTTTTGCCCGAAAATAAGAAGAATGCATTCCTTTTTGCCTTAAAAAAGAGAAATTTCTTCATTTTTGCTTCAAAATAAGGGGAATTTCTGCTTTTTTGCCTCTAAATAAGTGGAATTTCTGTCTTTTTCCCCAAAAACAAAGGGATTTTCTGTCTTTTTTGCCCCAAAACAAGAAGAATTTCTGACTTATTACCCTGAAATAAGTGAAATTTCTGCAATTTTGCCCCAAAATAAGGAAAATTTTTGCCTTTTTGCCCACAAATAAGGGGAATTTCACCCTTTTTACCTCAAAATAAGGGGAATTTCTGCATTTTTGCCACAAAATATTAGGAATTTCTGCTTTTTTGCCCCAAAATAAGAAAAATTTCTGCCTTTTTTCTCTGAAATAAGTGAAATTTCTGCAATTTTGCCCCAAAATAAGTGGAATTTCTGAGTTTTGCTCCAAAATAAGGACATTTTCTGTCTTTTTGCCCCAACATATAGGGAATTTCTGCCTTTTTGCACCACAATTATGGGAATTTCTGCAATTTTGCTCCAAAATACGGGGAATTTCTGCCTTTTTGCCCAAAAATAAGGGGAATGCATAACTTTTTGCCATAAAAAAAAAGAAATTTCTTCATTTTTGCTCCAAACTAAGGGGAATTTCTGCCTTTTTGCTTCTCAATAAGTAGAATTTCTGTCATTTTCCCCCAAAACAAAGAGAATTTCTGTCTTTTTTGCCTCCATATAAGTGGAATTTCTGACGAATTACCCTGAAATAAGTGAAATTTCTGCAATTTTGCCCCAAAATAAGGGAAATTTCTGCCTCTTTTTCCCCAAATAAAGGGAATTTCAGCCTTTTTACCTCAAAATAAGGGGAATTTCTGCCTTTTTGCCCCAAAATAACAAAATTTCTTTTTTTTCCATGAAATAAGTGAAATTTCTGCAATTTTGCCCCAAAATAAGTGGAATTTCTGAGTTTTGCCCCAAAATAAGGAGAATTTCTGTCTTTTTGCCCAAACATATAGGGAATTTCTGCATTTTTGCCCCACAATTAGGGGAATTTTTCCAATTTTGCTCCAAAATACGGGGAATTTCTGCCTTTATGCCTGAAAATAATGGGAATGCATACCTTTTTGCCATAAAAAGGGAAATTTCTTCATTTTTTCTCCAAAATAAGGGGAATTTCTGCCTTTTTGCCTCTAAATAAGTGGAATTTCTTTCTTTTTCCCCCAAAACAAAGGGAATTTCTTTCTTTTTTGCCCCAAAATAAGGGAAATTTCTGACTTATTACCCTGAAATAAGTGAAATTTCTGCAATTTTGCCCCAAAATAAGGGATATTTCTGCCTTTTTGCCCCCAAATAAGGGGAATTTCAGCCTTTTTACCTCAAAATAAGGGGAATTTCTGCCTTTTTGCCCCAAAATAACAAAATTTCTTTTTTTTCCATGAAATAAGTGAAATTTCTGCAATTTTGCCCAAAATAAGTGAAATTTCTGCAATTTTGCCCCAGAATAAGGGAAATTTCTGAAATTTTGCCCCAAAATAAGTGGAATTTCTGAGTTTTGCCCCAAAATAAGGAGAATTTCTGTCTTTTTGCCCAAACATATAGGGAATTTCTGCATTTTTGCCCCACAATTAGGAGAATTTTTCCAATTTTGCTCCAAAATACAGGGAATTTCTGCCTTTTTGCACGAAAATTAGAAGAATGCATACCTTTTTGCCTTAAAAAAGGGAAATTTCTTCATTTTTGCTTCAAAATAAGGGGAATTTCTGCTTTTTGCCTCTAAATAAGTGGAATTTCTGTTTTCTTCTCCCAAAACAAAGGGATTTTCTGTCTTTTTTGCGCCAAAATAAGAAAAATTTCTGACTTATTACCCTGAAAAAAGTGAAATTTCTGCAATATTGCCCCAAATTAAGGGAAATTTTTGCCTTTTTGCCAACAAATAAGGGGAATTTCAGCCTTTTTACCTCAAAATAAAGGGAATTTCTGCATTTTTGCCACAAAATATTAGGAATTTCTGCTTTTTTGCCCCAAAATAAAGAAAATTTCTGCCTTTTTTCCCTGAAAAAGTGAAATTTCTGCAATTTTGCCCCAAAATAAGTGGAATTTCTGAGTTTTGCTCCAAAATAAGGACATTTTCTGTCTTTTTGCCCCAACATATAGGGAATTTCTGCCTTTTTGCACCACAATTATCGGAATTTCTGCAATTTTGCTCCAAAATACAGGGAATTTCTGCCTTTTTGCCCAAAAATACTGGGAATCCATAACTTTTTGCCATAAAAAAGGGAAATTTCTTCATTTTTGCTCCAAACTAAGGGGAATTTCTGCCTTTTTGCTTCTCAATAAGTAGAATTTCTGTCATTTTCCCCCAAAACAAAGAGAATTTCTGTCTTTTTTGCCCCAAAATAAGGGGAATTTCTGATTTATTACCCTAAAATAAGTGAAATTTCTGCAATTTTGCCCCAAAATAAGGGAAATTTCTGCCTTTTTGCCCTGAAATAAGGGGAATTTCAGCCTTTTTACCTCAAAATAAGGGGAATTTCTGCATTTTTGCCACAAAATATTAGGAATTTCTGACTTTTTGCCGCAAAATAAGGAAAATTTCTGCCTTTTTTCCCTGAAATAAGTGAAATTTCTGCAATTTTGCCTCAAAATAAGTGAAATTTCTGCAATTTTGCCCCAAAATAAGGGAAATTTCTGAAATTTTGCCCCAAAATAAGTGGAATTTCTAAGTTTTGCCCCAAAATAAGGAAAATTTCTGTCTTTTTGCCCCAACATATAGGGATTTTCTGCCTTTTTAGCCCAAAATTAGGGGAATTTCTGCAATTTTGCTCCAAAATATGGGGAATTCTGCCTTTTTGCCATGAAATATGTGAAATTTCTGCAATTTTACACCTAAATAAGGTGAATTTCTGCTTTTTTGCCCGAAAATAATGGGAAATTCTGCCTTTTTGCCCCAAAATAAGAAAAATTTTTGCTTTTTTTCTCAAAAAAAAGTGAAATTTCTGCAATTTTGCCCTAAAATAAGAGAAATTTTTGCAATTTTTTTCCATAATAAGGGAGATTTCTGCAATTTTGCCCAAAATAAAGGGAATTTCTTCCTTTTTGCCCCAAAACAAAGGAAATTTCAGACTTTTTACCTTAAAATAAGTGAAATTTCTGAAATTTTGACCCAAAAGAGGGAAATTTCCGCAATTTTGCCCCAAAAATAGAGGAATTTCTCCCTTTTCGCCACAAAATAAAGGAAATTTCAGCCTTTTTACCTGAAAATAAGTGAAATTTCTGCAATTTTGCACCAAATAAGAAAAATTTCTGAAATTTTGCCCTAAAATAAGATAAATTCCTGCAATTTTGCTCCAAAACAAAGGAAATTTCTTGAATTTTGCCCCAAAATAAGGGGAATTTATGATTTTTGTCCCAAAATAAAGGGAATTTCTGCCTTTTGCCCCAAATTTAGGAGAATTTCTGCAATTTTGCTTCAAAATACGGGGAATTTCTGCCTTTATGCCCAAAAATAATGGAAATGCATATCTTTTTGCCATAAAAAGGGAAATTTCTTCCTTGTTGCTCCAAAAAAAAAAGGAATTTCTGCATTTTTGCCTCTAAATAAGTGGAATTTCTGTCTTTTTCCCCAAAAACAAAGGGAATTTCTATCTTTTTTGCCCCAAATTAAGGGGAATTTCTGACTTATTACCCTGAAATAAGTGAAATTTCTGCAATTTTGCCCCAAAATAAGGGATATTTTTGCCTTTTTGCCCCCAAATAAAAGGAATTTCAGCCTTTTTAACTCAAAATCAGGGGAATTTCTGCCTTTTTGCCCCAAAATAACAAATTTTTTTTCCCCTGAAATAAGTGAAATTTCTGCAATTTTGCCCAAAATAAGTGAAATTTCTGCAATTTTGCCCCAGAATAAGGGAAATTTCTGGAATTTTGCTCCAAAATAAGTGGAATTTCTGAGTTTTTCCCCAAAATAGGGAGAATTTCTGTCTTTTTGCCCCAACATATAGGGAATTTCTGCATTTTTGCCCCACAATTAGGGGAATTTTTGCAATTTTGCTCCAAAATACGGGGAATTTCTGCCTTTTTGCCCGAAAATAAGAAGAATGCATTCCTTTTTGCCTTAAAAAAGAGAAATTTCTTCATTTTTGCTTCAAAATAAGGGGAATTTCTGCTTTTTTGCCTCTAAATAAGTGGAATTTCTGTCTTTTTCCCCAAAAACAAAGGGATTTTCTGTCTTTTTTGCCCCAAAACAAGAAGAATTTCTGACTTATTACCGTGAAATAAGTGAAATTTCTGCAATTTTGCCCCAAAATAAGGAAAATTTTTGCATTTTTGCCCACAAATAAGGGGAATTTCACCCTTTTTACCTCAAAATAAGGGGAATTTCTGCATTTTTGCCACAAAATATTAGGAATTTCTGCTTTTTTGCCCCAAAATAAGAAAAATTTCTGCCTTTTTTCTCTGAAATAAGTGAAATTTCTTCAATTTTGCCCCAAAATAAGTGGAATTTCTGAGTTTTGCTCCAAAATAAGGACATTTTCTGTCTTTTTGCCCCAACATATAGGGAATTTCTGCCTTTTTGCACCACAATTATGGGAATTTCTGCAATTTTGCTCCAAAATACGGGGAATTTCTGCCTTTTTGCCCAAAAATAAGGGGAATGCATAACTTTTTGCCATAAAAAAAAAAGAAATTTCTTCATTTTTGCTCCAAACTAAGGGGAATTTCTGCCTTTTTGCTTCTCAATAAGTAGAATTTCTGTCATTTTCCCCCAAAACAAAGAGAATTTCTGTCTTTTTTGCCTCCATATAAGTGGAATTTCTGACGAATTACCCTGAAATAAGTGAAATTTCTGCAATTTTGCCCCAAAATAAGGGAAATTTCTGCCTCTTTTTCCCCAAATAAAGGGAATTTCAGCCTTTTTACCTCAAAATAAGGGAAATTTTTGCCTTTTTTGCCTCAAAATAAGGAAAATTTCTGCCTTTTTTACCCGAAATAAGTAAAATTTCTGCAATTTTGCCCCAAAATAAGTGAAATTTCTGCATTTTTACCCCAAAAAAATGTGAATTTCTGCCTTTTTGCCCCAAAATAATGTGAATTTCTGCCTTTTTGCCCCAAAATAAGAAAAATTTTTGCTTTTTTTCTCTGAAATAAGTGAAATTTCTGCAATTTTGCCCTAAAATAAGGAAAATTTCTGAAATTTTTCCCAATAATAAGGAAAATTTCTGCAATTTTGCCCCAAAATTAGAGGAATTTCTTCCTTTTTGCCACAAAATAAAGGAAATTTCAGCCTTTTTACCTTAAAAAAAGTGAAATTTCTGCAATTTTGCCCCAAAATAAGGGAAATTTCTGCCTCTTTTCCCCCAAATAAAGGGAATTTCAGCATTTTTACCTCAAAATAAGGGAAATTTTTGCCATTTTTGCCTCAAAATAAGAAAAATTTCTGCCTTTTTTACCCGAAATAAGTAAAATTTCTGCAATTTTGCCCCAAAATAAGTGAAATTTCTGCAATTTTACCCCAAAATAATGTGAATTTCTGCCTTTTTGCCCCAAAATAATGTGAATTTCTGCCTTTTTGCCCCAAAATAAGAAAAATTTTTGCTTTTTTTCTCTGAAATAAGTGAAATTTCTGCAATTTTGCCCTAAAATAAGGAAAATTTCTGAAATTTTTCCCAATAATAAGGGAAATTTCTGCAATTTTGCCCCAAAATTAGAGGAATTTCTCCTTTTTTGCCACAAAATAAAGGAAATTTCAGCCTTTTTACCTTAAAATAAGTGAAATTTCTGCAATTTTGCCATAAAATAAGGAAAATTTCTGAAATTTTTCCCAATAATAAGGGAAATTTCTGCAATTTTGCCCCAAAATTAGAGGAATTTCTCCCTTTTTCCACAAAATAAAGGAAATTTCAGCCTTTTTACCTGAAAATAAGTGAAATTTCTGCAATTTTGCACCAAATAAGAAAAATTTCTGAAATTTTGCCCTAAAATAAGATAAATTCCTGCAATTTTGCCCCAAAACAAAGGAAATTTCTTGAATTTTGCCCCAAAATAAGGGGAATTTATGATTTTTGTCCCAAAATAAAGGGAATTTCTGCCTTTTGCCCCAAATTTAGGAGAATTTCTGCAATTTTGCTTCAAAATACGGGGAATTTCTGCCTTTATGCCCAAAAATAATGGAAATGCATACCTTTTTGCCATAAAAAGGGAAATTTCTTCCTTGTTGCTCCAAAATAAAAGGAATTTCTGCCTTTTTGCCTCTAAATAAGTGGAATTTCTGTCTTTTTCCCCAAAAACAAAGGGAATTTCTATCTTTTTTGCCCCAAATTAAGGGGAATTTCTGACTTATTACCCAGAAATAAGTGAAATTTCTGCAATTTTGCCCCAAAATAAGGGATATTTTTGCCTTTTTGCCTCCAAATAAAAGGAATTTCAGCCTTTTTACCTCAAAATCAGGGGAATTTCTTCCTTTTTGCCCCAAAATAACAAATTTTTTTCCCCTGAAATAAGTGAAATTTCTGCAATTTTGCCCAAAATATGTGAAATTTCTGCAATTTTGCCCCAGAATAAGGGAAATTTCTGGAATTTTGCTCCAATATAAGTGGAATTTCTGAGTTTTTCCCCAAAATAGGGAGAATTTCTGTCTTTTTGCCCCAACATATAGGGAATTTCTGCATTTTTGTCCCACAATTAGGGGAATTTTTGCAATTTTGCTCCAAAATACGGGGAATTTCTGCCTTTTTGCCCGAAAATAAGAAGAATGCATTCCTTTTTGCCTTAAAAAAGGGAAATTTCTTCATTTTTGCTTCAAAATAAGGAGAATTTCTGTTTTTTTGCCTCTAAATAAGTGGAATTTCTGTCTTTTTCCCCAAAAACAAAGGGATTTTCTGTCTTTTTTGCCCCAAAACTAGAAGAATTTCTGACTTATTACCCTGAAATAAGTGAAATTTCTGCAATTTTGCCCCAAAATAAGGAAAATTTTTGCCTTTTTGCCCACAAATAAGGGGAATTTCACCCTTTTTACCTCAAAATAAGGGGAATTTCTGCATTTTTGCCACAAAATATTAGGAATTTCTGCTTTTTTGCCCCAAAATAAGAAAAATTTCTGCCTTTTTTCTCTGAAGTAAGTGAAATTTCTGCAATTTTGCCCCAAAATAATTGGAATTTCTGAGTTTTGCCCCAAAATGTGGAGAATTTCTGTCTTTTTGCCCCAACATATAGGGAATTTCTGCCTTTTTGCACAACAATTAGGGGAATTTCTGCAATTTTGCTCCAAAATACGGGTATTTTCTGCCTTTTTGCCCTGAAATATGTGAAATTTCTGCAATTTTACCCCTAAATAAGGTGAATTTCTGCTTTTTTGCCCCAAAATAATGTGAATTTCTGCCTTTTTGCCCCAAAATAAGAAAAATTTTTGCTTTTTTTCTCTGAAATAAGTGAAATTTCTTCAATTTTGCCCTAAAATAAGGGAAATTTTTGCACTTTTTTCCCATAATAAGGGAGATTTCTGCAATTTTGCCAAAATATAAGGGGAATTTCTTCCTTTTTGCCCCAAAACAAAGGAAATTTCAGACTTTTTACCTGAAAATAAGTGAAATTTCTGAAATTTTGCCACAAATAAGGGAAATTTCTGCAATTTTGCCCCAAAATAAAGGGAATTTCTTCCTTTTGCCCCAAAATTAAGGGAATTTCTGCAATTTTGCTCCAAAATACGGGGAATTTCTGCCTTTTTGCACGAAAATAATGGGAATTCATACCTTTTTGCCATAAAAAGGGAAATTTCTTCATTTTTGCTCCAAAATAAAAGGAATTTCTGCCTTTTTGCATCTAAATAAGTGGAATTTCTGTCTTTTTCCCCCAAAACAAAGGGAATTTCTGTCTTTTTTGCCCGAAAATAAGGGGAATTTTTGACTTATTACCCTGAAATAAGTGAAATTCCTGCTATTTTGCCCCAAAATAACGGAAATTTCTGCCTTTTTTCCCTGAAATATGTGAAATTTCTGCAATTTTACCCTAAAATAAGGTGAATTTCTGACTTTTTGCCAAAAATAATGTGAATTTCTGCCTTTTTGCCCCAAAATAAGAAAAATTATTGGTTTTTTTCACTGAAATAAGTGAAATTTCTGCAATTTTGCCCTAAAATAAAGGAAATTTCTGCAATTTTTCCCAACATAAGGGAAATTTCTGTAATTTTGCCTTAAAATAAAAGGAATTTCTCCCTTTTTGCCCCAAAATAAAGGAAATTTCAGCCTTTTTACCTGAAAATTAGTAAAATTTCTGCAATTTTGCCCCAAAATAAGGTAAATTCCAGCAATTTTGTCTCAAAAATAAAGGAAATTTCTGAAATTTTGCCCCAAAATAAGGGGAATTTCTGATTTTTACCCCAAAATAAAGGGAATTTCTGCCTTTTGCCCCAAAATTAAAGGAATTTCTGCAATTTTGCTCCAAAATACGGGGAATTTCTGCCTTTTTGCCCAAAAATAATGGGAATGCATACCTTTTTGCCATAAAAAGGGCAATTTTTTTATTTTTACTCCAAAATAAAGGGAATTTCTGCCTTTTTGCCTCTTAATAAGTGGAATTTCTATCTTTTGCCCCCAAAACAAAGGAAATTTCTGTCTTTTTTGCCCCAAAATAAGGGGAATTTTTGACATATTCCCCTGCAATAAGTGAAATTTCTGCAACTTTGCCCCGAATAAGGGAAATTTTTTCAATTTTGCCCTGATGTAAAGGAAATTTCTGCAATTTTGCCCCAAAATAAGGGGAATTTCTGACTGTTTGCTCCCCAAAAAGGAGATTTTCTGTCTTTTTGCCCCAAAATAAGGAGATTTTCTGCCTTTTTGCACGAAAATTGAGAGAATTTCTGCAATTTTGCTTCAAAATACGGGGAATTTCTGCTTTTTATCCCGAAAGTAAGGGGAATGTATACCTTTTGCCACAAAAAAGGGAAATATCTTCATTTTTGCCCCAAAATAAGAGGAATTTCTGCCTTTTTACCTCAAAATAAGTGAAATTTCTGCCTTTTTGCCCAAAAAATAAACGGAATTTCTGTCTTCTTGCCCCAAAATAAAAGGAATTTTTTAATTATGCCCTGAAATAAGTGAAATTTCTGCAATTTTGCCCCAAAACAAAAGAAATTTCTGCATTTTTGCCACAAAATAAGGAGAATTTCTGTTTTTTTGCCCCCAAATAAGGGAAATTTCTGCCTTTTTGCCCCCAAATAAGGGGAACTTCAGCCTTTTTACCTCAAAATAAGGGGAATTTCTGCATATTTGCCCCAAAATAAGGAAAATTTCTGACTTATTACCCTGAAATAAGTGAAATTTCTGCAATTTTGCCCCAAAATAAGTGAAATTTCTGCAATTTTGCCCCAAAATAAGGGAAATTTCTGGAATTTTGCCCCCAAAAAAGGGGAAATTCTGAGTTTTGCCCCAAAATAAGGAGAATTTCTGTCTTTTTGCCCCAACATATAGGGAATTTCTGCCCTTTTGCCCGAGAATTAGAGGAATTTCTGCAATTTTGCTCCAAAATACGGGGAATTTCTGCATTTTGCCAGAAAATAGAGGAAATGCATAAGTTTTTTTCATAAAAGAGGAAAATTTCTTCATTTTTGCTCCAAAATAAGAAGAATTTCGGCTTTTTTGCCTCTAAATAAGTGGAATTTCTGTCTTTTTCCCCCAAAACAAAGGGAATTTCTGTCTTTTTTGCCCGAAAATAAGGGGAATTTTTGACTTATTACCCTAAAATAAGTGAAATTTCTGCAATTTTGCCCCAAAATCACAGAAATTTCTGCCTTTTTGCCCTGAAATATGTGAAATTTCTGCAATTTTACCCTAAAATAAGGTGAATTTCTGACTTTTTGCCCAAAATAATGTGAATTTCTGCCTTTTTGCCCCAAAATAAGAAAAATTTTTGTTTTTTTTCTCTGAAATAAGTAAAATTTCTGCAATTTTGCCCTAAAATAAAGGAAATTTCTGCAATTTTTCCCAACATAAGGGAAATTTCTGTAATTTTGCCTTAAAATAAAAGGAATTTCTCCCTTTTTGCCCCAAAATAAAGGAAATTTCAGCCTTTTTACCTGAAAATTTGTAAAATTTCTGCAATTTTGCCCCAAAATAAGGTAAATTCCTGCAATTTTGTCTCAAAAATACAGGAAAATTCTGAAATTTTGCCCCAAAATAAGGGGAATTTCTGATTTTTGCCCCAAAATAAAGGGAATTTCTGCCTTTTGCCCCAAAATTAAAGGAATTTCTGCAATTTTGCTCCAAAATATGGGGAATTTCTGCCTTTTTGCCCAAAAATAATGGGAAAGCATATCTTTTTGCCATAATAAGGGAAATTTTTTAATTTTTGCTTCAAAATAAAGGGAATTTCTGCCTTTTTGCCTCTTAATAAGTGGAATTTCTGTCTTTTGCCCCCAAAACAAAGGAAATTTCTGTCTTTTTTGCCCCAAAATAAGGGGAATTTTTGACATATTCCCCTGCAATAAGTGAAATTTCTGCATCTTTGCCCCAAAATAAGGGAAATTTTTTCAATTTTGCTCCGATGTAAAGGAAATTTCTGCAATTTTGCCTTAAAATAAGGGGAATTTCTGACTGTTTGCTCCAGAAAAAGGAGATTATCTGTCTTTTTGCCCCAAAATAAGGAGAATTTCTCCCTTTTTGCACGAAAATTGAGAGAATTTCTGCAATTTTGATTCAAAATATGGGGAATTTCTGCTTTTTATCCCGAAAGTAAGGGGAATGTATACCCTTTGCCACAAAAAAGGGAAATTTCTTCATTTTTGCCCCAAAATAAGAGAAATTTCTGCCTTTTTACCTCAAAATAAGTGAAATTTCTGCCTTTTTACCCAAAAAATAAACGGAATTTCTGTCTTCTTGCCCCAAAATAAAAGGAATTTTTTAATTATGCCCTGAAATAAGTGAAATTTCTGCAATTTTGCCCCAAAAGAAAAGAAATTTCTGGATTTTTGCCACAAAATAAGAATTTCTGTTTTTTTGCCCCCAAATAAGGGAAATTTCTGCCTTTTTGCCCCCAAATAAGGGGAACTTCAGCCTTTTTACCTCAAAATAAGGAAAATTTCTGCATTTTTGCCCCAAAATAAGGAAAATTTCTGCGTTTTTCCCTGAAATAAGTGAAATTTCTGCAATTTTGCACCAAAATAAGTGAAATTTCTGCAATTTTGCCCCAAAATAAGGGAAATTTCTGGAATTTTGCCCCAAAATAAGGGGAAATTCTGAGTTTTGCCCCAAAATAAGGAGAATTTCTGTCTTTTTGCCCCAACATATAGGGAATTTCTTCATTTTTGCCCCCGAATTAGAGGAATTTCTGCAATTTTGCTCCAAAATACGGAAAATTTCTGCATTTTGCAAGAAAATAGAGGAAATGCATAAGTTTTTGGCATATAAGAGGAAAATTTCTTCATTTTTGCTCCAAAATAAGAAGAATTTCGGCTTTTTTGCCTCTAAATAAGTGGAATTTCTGTCTTTTTCCCCCAAAACAAAGGGAATTTCTGTCTTTTTTGCCCCAAAATAAGGGGAATTTCTGACTTATTACCCTGAAATAAGTGAAATTTCTGCAATTTTGCCCCAAAATAAGGCAAATTTCTGCCTTTTTGCCCTAAAATATGTGAAATTTCTGCAATTTTACCCCAAAATAAAGTGAATTTCTGCCTTTTTGCCCCAAAATAATGGGAATTTCTGCCTTTTTGTTCCAAAATAAGAAAAATTTTTGCTTTCTTTCTCGGAAATAAGTTAAATTTCTGCAATTTTGCCCTAAAAGAAGGGAAATTTCTGCAATTTTTCCCCATAAGGGAAAATTCTGCAATTTTGCCCCAAAATAAGAGGAATTTCTCCCTATTTGCCACAAAATAAAGGAAATTTCAGCCTTTTTATCTGAAAATAAGTGAAATTTCTGCAATTTTACCCCAAATAATGGAAATTTCTGGAATTTTGCCCCAAAATAAGGGGATTTTCTGATTTTTTCCCCCAAAATAAAAGAAATTTCTGCCTTTTACTCTAAAATAAGCGGAATTTCTGCAATTTTGCTCCAAAATACGGGGAATTTCTGCCTTTTTGCCCGAAAATAATGAGAATGCATACTTTTTTGCCATAAAAAGGGAAATTTCTTCATTTTTGCTCCAAAATAACGGGAATTTCTGCATTTTTAACTCTAAATAAGTGGAATTTCTGTCTTTTTTCCTCAAAAAAAAAGGAATTTCTGTCTTTTTTGCCCAAAAATAAGGGGAATTTCTGACTTATTACCCTGAAATAAGTGAAATTTCTGCAATTTTGCCCCAAAATAAAGGGAAATTTCTACCTTTTTGCCCTGAAATATGTGAAATTTCTGCAATTTTACCCCAAAATAAGGTCAATTTCTGCCTTTTTGCCCCAAAATAATGGAAATTTCTGCCTTTTTGCCCAAAAAAAGAAAAATTTTTGATTTTTTTCTCTGAAATAAGTGAAATTTCTGCAATTTTTCCCCATAATAAGGGAAATTTCTTCAATTTTGCCCCAAAAGAAGAGGAATTTCATTCTTTTTGCCCCAAAATTAAGGAAATTTCATCCTTTTTACCTGAAAATAAGTGAAATTTCTGCAATGTTGCACCAAAAAAGAAAAATTTCTGCAATTTTGCCCCAAAATAAGGGGAAATTCTGAGTTTTGCCCCAAAATAAGGAGAATTTCTGTCTTTTTGCCCCAACATATAGGGAATTTCTGCCTTTTTGCCCCAGAATTAGAGGAATTTCTGCAATTTTGCTCCAAAATACGGGGAATTTCTGCATTTTGCCAGAAAATAGAGGAAATGCATAAGTTTTTGGCATAAAAGAGGAAAATTTCTTCATTTTTGTTCCAAAATAAGAAGAATTTCGGCTTTTTTTCCTCTAAATAAGTGGAATTTCTGTCTTTTTCCCCCAAAACAAAGGGAATTTCTGTCCTTTTTCCCCCAAAATAAGAGGGATTTCTGACTTATTACCCTGAAATAAGTGAAATTTCTGCAATTTTGCCCCAAAATAAGGGACATTTCTGCCTTTTTGCCCTAAAATATGTGAAATTTCTGCAATTTTACCCCAAAATAAAGTGAATTTCTGCCTTTTTGCCCTAAAATAATGGGAATTTCTGCCTTTTTGTCCCAAAATAAGAAAAATTTTTGCTTTTTTTCTCGGAAATAAGTGAAATTTCTGCAATTTTGCCCTAAAAGAAGGGAAATTTCTGCAATTTTTCTCCATAAGGGAAAATTCTGCAATTGTGCCACAAAATAAGAGGAATTTCTCCCTATTTGCCCCAAAATAAAGGAAATTTCAGCCTTTTTATCTGAAAATAAGTGATATTTCTGCAATTTTACCCCAAATAATGGAAATTTCTGGAATTTTGCCCCCAAATAAGGGGATTTTCTGATTTTTGCCCCAAAATAAAAGGAATTTCTGCCTTTTGCCCTAAAATAAGGGGAATTTCTGCCATTTTGCTCCGAAATACGGGGAATTTCTGCCTTTTTGCCCGAAATAATGAGAATGCATACTTTTTTTGCCATAAAAAGGGAAATTTCTTCATTTTTGCTCTAAAATAACGGGAATTTCTGCATTTTTAACTCTAAATAAGTGGAATTTCTGTCTTTTTCCCTTAAAACAAAAAGAATTTCTCTCTTTTTTGCCCCAAAATAAGGGGAATTTCTGACTTATTACCCTGAAATAAGTGAAATTTCTGCAATTTTGCCCCAAAATAAGGGAAATTTCTACCTTTTTGCCCTGAAATATGTGAAATTTCTGTAATTTTACCCCAAAATAAGGTCAATTTCTGCCTTTTTGCCCAAAAATAATGGAGATTTCTGCCTGTTTGCCCAAAAAAAAAGAAAAATTTTTCATTTTTTTCTCTGAAATAAGTCAAATTTCTGCAATTTTTCCCCATAATAAGGGAAATTTCTGCAATTTTGCCCCAAAAGAAGAGGAATTTCATTCTTTTTGCCCCAAAATTAAGGAAATTTCAGCCTTTTTACCTGAAAATAAGTGAAATTTCTGCAATTTTGCACCAAATAAGAGAAATTTCTACAATTTTGCCCCCAAATAAGGTAAATTCCTGCAATTTTGCCCCAAAATAAATGAATTTCCTGGAATTTTGCCTCAAAATAAGGGGAATTTCTGATTTTTGCCTCAGCATAAAGGGAATTTCTGCATTTTGCCCCAAAATTAGAGGAATTTCAGCAATTTTGCTCCAAAATACGGGGAATTTCTACCTTTTTGCCTGAACATAATGGGAATGCATACCTTTTTGCCATAAAAAGGGTAATTTTTTCATTTTTGCTCCAAAATAAGGGAAATTTCTGCCTTTTTGCCTCTAAATAAGTGGAATTTCTGTCTTTTTCCCCCAAAACAAAGGGAATTTCTGTCTCTTTTGCCCCAAAATAAGGGGAATTTCTGACTTATTACCCTGAAATAAGTGAAAATTCTGAAATTTTGCCCCAAAATAAGGGAAATTTCTGCCTTTTTGCCCTGAAATATATGAAATTTCTGCAATTTTACCCCAAAATAAGGTGAATTTCTGCCTTTTTGCCCCAAAATAATGGGAATTTCTGTCTTTTTGCCCCAAAAAAAGAAAAATTTTTGATTTTTTTCTCTGAAATATGTGAAATTTCTGCAATTTTGCCCTAAAACAAGGGAAATTTCTTCAATTTTTCCCCATAATAAGGGAAATTTCTGCAATTTTGCCCCAAAATAAGGATTATTTCTCTCTTTTTATCCCAAAATAAATAAAATTTCAGCCTTTTTATCTGAAAATAAGTTAAATTTCTTTAATTTTGCCCCAAATAAGAGAAATTTCTGCAATTTTGCCCCAAAATAAGGTAAATTCCTGCAATTTTGCCCCAAAAATAAAGGAAATTTATGGAATTTTGCCCCAAAATAAGAGGAATTTTTGTTTTTTGCCCCAAAATAAAGGGAATTTCTGCCTTTTGCCCCAAAATTAGGGGAATTTCTGCAATTTTGCTCTAAAATACGGGGAATTTCTGCCTTTTTGCCCGAAAATAATGGGAATTCATAAATTTTTGCCATAAAAAGGTAAATTTCTTCATTTTTGCTCCAAAATAAAGGGAATTTCTGCCTTTTGCCCCACAATTAGGGGAATTTCTGCAATTTTGCTCTAAAATATAGGGAATTTCTGCCTTTTTGCCCGAAAATAATAGGAATGCATACCTTATTGCTATAAAAAGGGAAACTTCTTCATTTTTGCTCCAAAATAAAGGGAATTTCTGCCTTTTGCCAAACAATTAGGGGAATTTCTGCAATTTTGCTCTAAAATACGGGGAATTTCTGCCTTTTTGCCCGAAAATAATAGGAATGCATACCTTTTTGCTAAAAAAGGGGAAATTTCTTCATTTTTGCTTTAAAATAAAGGGAATTTCTGCCTTTTTGCCTCTAAATAAGTGGAATTTCTGTCTTTTTTCACCCAAACAAAAGGAATTTCTGTCTTTTTTGCCCCAAAATAAGGGGAATTTCTGACTTATTACCCTGAAATAAGTGAAATTTCTGCAACTTTGCCCCAAAATAAAAAAAATTTCTGCAATTTTGCCCCAATGTAAAGGAAATTTCTGCAATTTTGCCCCAAAATAAGGGAAATTTCTGACTGTTTGCTCCCGAAAAAGGAGAATTTTCTGTTTTTTGCCCCAAAATAAGGAGAATTTCTTTCTTTTTGCACGAAATTGAGAGAATTTCTGCAATTTTGCTTCAAAATACGATGAATTTCTGCTTTTTATCCTGAAAGTAAAAGGAATGTATACCTTTTGCCACAAAAAAGGGAAATTTCTTAACTTTTGCCCCAAAATAAGAGGAATTTCTGCCTTTTTACCTCAAAATAAGTGAAATTTCTGCCTTTTTACCCAAAAATAAACAGATTTCTGACTTTTTGCCCCAAAATAAAAGGAATTTTTGAATTATGCCCTGAAATAGCTGAAATTTCTGCAATTTTGCCCCAAAGTAAAAGAAATTTCTGCATTTTTGCCACAAAATAAGGAGAATTTTTGTTTTTTTGCCCCAAAATAAGGGAAATTTCTGCCTTTTTGCCCCAAAATAATGGGAATTTCAGCCCTTTTAACTCGAAATAAGGGGAATTTCTGCATTTTTGCCCCAAAATAAGGAAAATTTCTGCCTTTTTTCCCTGAAATAAGTGAAATTTCTGCAATTTTGCCCCAAAATAAGTGAAATTTCTGCAATTTTGCCCCAAAATAAGGGAAATTTCTGGAATTCTGCCCCAAAATAAGGGGAATTTCTGAGTTTTGCCACCAAATAAGGAGAATTTCTGTCTTTTTGCCCAAACATGTAGGGAATTTCTGCCTTTTGGCCCCAGAATTAAAGGTATTTCTGTAATTTTGCTCCAAAATACGGGGAATTTCTGCATTTTGCCCGAAAATAGAGGAAATGCATAAGTTTTTGCCATAAAAGAGGAAAATTTCGTCATTTTTGCTCCAAAATAAGAAGAATTTCGGCTTTTTTGCCTCTAAATAAGTGGAATTTCTGTCTATTTCCTCCAAAACAAAGGGAATTTCTGTCTTTTTTGCCCCAAAATAAGAAGAATTTCTGACTTATTACACTGATATAAGTGAAATTTCTGTAATTTTGCCCCAAAATAAGGAAAATTTCTGCCTTTTTGCCCTGAAATATATGAAATTTCTGCAATTTTACCCAAAAATAAGGTGAATTTCTGCAATTTTGCCCCAAAATAAAGAAAATTTCTGCAATTTTGCCCCCAAATAAGGGGAATTTCTGACTGTTTGCTCCCGAAAAAGAAGATTTTTCTGTTTTTTGCCCCAAAATAATGAGAATTTCTGCATTTTTGCACGAAAATTGAGAGAATTTCTGCAATTTTGCTTCAAAATACGGGGAATTTCTGCTTTTTATCCCGAAAGTATGGGGAATGTATACCTTTTGCCACAAAAAAAGGGAAATTTCTTAATTTTTGCCCCAAAATAAGAGGAATTTCCGACTTTTTACCTCAAAATAAGTGAAATTTCTGCGTTTTTACCCAAAAATATACGGATTTCTGACTTTTTGCTCTAAAATAAAAGGAATTTTTGAATTATGCCCTGAAATAGGTGAAATTTCTGCAATTTTGCCCCAAAGTAAAAGAAATTTCTGCATTTTTGCCACAAAATAAGGAGAATTTTTGTTTTTTTGCCCCAAAATAAGGAAAATTTCTGCCTTTTTGCCCCCAAATAAAGGGAATTTCAGCCTTTTTAACTCAAAATAAGGGGAATTTCTGCATTTTTGCCCCAAAATAAGGAAAATTTCTGCCTTTTTTCCCTGAAATAAGTGAAATTTCTGCAATTTTGCCCCAAAATAAGTGAAATTTCTGCAATTTTGCCCCAAATAAATAAAAATTTCTGGAATTCTGCCCCAAAATAAGGGGAATTTCTGAGTTTTGCCACAAAATAAGGAGAATTTCTGTCTTTTTGCCCCAACATATAGGGAATTTCTGCCTTTTTGCCCCAGAATTAAAGGAATTTCTGTAATTTTGCTCCAAAATACGGGGAATTTCTGCATTTTGCCCAAAAATAGAGGAAATGCATAAGTTTTTGCCATAAAAGAGGAAAATTTCTTCATTTTTGCTCCAAAATTAGAAGAATTTCGGCTTTTTTGCCTCTAAATAAGTGGAATTTCTGTCTATTTCCCCCAAAACAAAGGGAATTTCTGTCTTTTTTGCCCCAAAATAATGGGAATTTCTGACTTATTACCCTGAAATAAGTGAAATATCTGCAATTTTGACAGAAAATAAGAGAAATTTCTGCAATTTTGCCCCAATGTAAAAGAAATTTTTGCAATTTTGCCCCAATATAAGAGGAATTTCTGACTTATTAACCTGAAATAAGTGAAATTTCTGCAATTTTGCCTTAAAATAAGGGAAATTTCTGCAATTTCCCCAATGTAAAAAAAAAATTTCTGCAATTTTGCCCCACAATATGGGGAATTTCTGACTGTTTGCTCCTGAAAAAGGAGATTTTCTGTATTTTTGCCCCAAAATAAGCAGAATTTCTGCAATTTTGCTCCAAAATACGGGGAATTTCTCCTTTTTATCCCGAAAGTAAGGGGAATGTATACCTTTTGCAACAAAAAAGAGAAATTTCTTCATTTTTGCCTCAAAAAAAGGAATTTCTGCCTTTTTACCTCAAAATAAGTGAAATTTCTGCCTTTTTACCCCAAAATAAACGGAATTTCTGTCTTTTTGCCCCAAAATAAAAAGAATTTTTGAATTATGCCCTGAAATAAGTAAAATTTCTGCAAATTTACCCCAAAATAAAAGAAATTTCTGCATTTTTGCCACAAAATAAGCGAAATTTCTTTCTTTTTGCCCCCAAATAAAAAAAATTTCTGCCTTTTTTCCCTAAAATAAGTGAAATTTCTGCAATTTTGCCCCAAAATAAGGGAAATTTCTGCCTTTTTGTCCTGAAATATGTGAAATTTCTGCAATTTAACCCCAAAATAAGGTGAATTTCTGCCTTTTTGCCCCAAAATAAGAAAAATTTTTGTTTTTTTTCTCTGAAATAAGTGAAATTTCTGCAATTTCGCCCTAAAATAAGGGAAATTTCTGCCATTTTTCCCCATAATAAGGGAAATATCTGGAATATTGCCCCAAAATAAGAGGATTTTCTCACTTTTTGCCCCAAAATAAAGAAAATTGCAGACTTTTTACCTGAAAATAAGTGAAATTTCTGCAATTTTGCCCCAAATAAGAGAAATCTCTGCAATTTTGCCCCAAAATATGGTAAATTCCTGCAATTTTGCTTCAAAATAAAGGAAATTTGTGGAATTTTGCCCCAAAATAAGGGGGATTTCTGATTTTGCCCCAAAATAAAGAGAATTTCTGCCTTTTGCCCCAAAATTAGGGGAATTTCTGCAATTTTGCTCCAAAATTCGGGGAATTGGTGCCTTTTTGCCCGAAAATAATGGGAATGCATACCTTTTTGCCATATAAAGGGAAATTTCTTCATTTTTGCTCAAAAATAAGGAAAATTTCTGCCTTTTTGCCTCTAAATAAGTAAAATTTCTGTATTTTTCCCCCAAAACAAAGGAAATTTCTGTCTTTTTTGCCCCAAAATAAGGGGAATTTCTGACTTATTACCCTGAAATAAGTGAAATTTCTGCAATTTTGCACCAAAATAAGGGAAATTTCTGAAATTTTGCCCCAATGTAAAGGAAATTTCTGCAATTTTGCCCCAAAATAAGGAAAATTTCTGACTGTTTGCTCCCGAAAAAAGGAGATTATCTTTCTTTTTGCCCCAAAATAAGGAGAATTTCTGCCTTTTTGCCCGAAAATTATGAGAATTTCTGCAATTTTGCTTCAAAATACGAGGAATTTCTGCTTTTTATCCCGAAAGTAAGAGGAATGTATACCTTTTCCCACAAAAAAATGGAATTTCTTCATTTTTGCCCTAAAATATGAGGAATTTCTGCCTTTTTACCTCAAAATAAGTGAAATTTCTGCCTTTATACCCAAAAATAAATGGAATTTCTGTCTTTTTGCCCAAAAATAAAAGGAATTTTTGAATTATGCCCTGAAATAAGTGAAACTTCTGCAATTTTGCCCCCAAAATAAAAGAAATTTCTGCCTTTTTGCCACAAAATAAGGGGAATTTCTGCCTTTTTGCCCCCAAATAAGGGGAATTTCAGCCTTTATACCTCAAAATAAGGGGAATTTCTGCATTTTTGCCACAAAATATTAAGAATTTCTGCCTTTTTGCCCCAAAATAAGGAAAATTTCTGCCTTTTTCCCTGAAATAAGTGAAATTTCTGCAATTTTGCCCCAAAATAAGTGAAATTTCTGCTATTTTGCCCAAAATAAGGGAAATTTCTGGAATTTTGCCCCAAAATAAGTGGAATTTCTGAGTTTTCTTCCAAAATAAGGAGAATTTCTGTCTTTTTGCCCCAACATATAGGGAATTTCTGCCTTTTTGCCCCACAATTAGGGGAATTTCTGCAGTTTTGCTCCAAAATACGGGGAATTTCTGCTTTTTTGCCGGAGAATAAGGGGAATGTATACCTTTTGCCACAAAAAAGGGAAATTTCTTCATTTTTGCCCCAAAATAAGAGGAATTTCTAACTTTTTACAACAAAGTAAGTGAAATTTCTGTCTTTTTACCAAAAATAAACGGAATTTCTGTCTTTTTAACCCAAAATAAAAGGAATTTTTGAATTATGTCCTGAAATTAGTGAAATTTTTGCAATTTTGCCCTAAAATAAAAGAAATTTCTGGGTTTTTGCCACAAAATAAGGGGAATTTCTGTCTTTTTGCCCCAAAATAAGGGAAATTTCTGCCTTTTTGCCTCCAAATAAAGGGAATTTCAGCATTTTTAACTCAAAATAAGGGGAATTTCTGCATTTTTGCCCCAAAATAAGGAAAATTTCTGCCTTTTTTCCCTGAAATAAGTGAAATTTCTGCAATTTTGCCTCAAAATAAGTGAAATTTCTGCAATTTTGCCCCAAAATAAGGGAAATTTCTGGAATTCTGCCCCAAAATAAGGGGAATTTCTGAGTTTTGCCACAAAATAAGGAGAATTTCTGTCTTTTTGCCCAAACATATAGGGAATTTCTGCCTTTTTGCCCCAGAATTAAAGGTATTTCTGTAATTTTGCTCCAAAATACGGGGAATTTCTGCATTTTGCCCGAAAATAGAGGAAATGCATAAGTTTTTGCCATAAAAGAGGAAAATTTCTTCATTTTTGCTCCAAAATAAGAAAAATTTCGGCTTTTTTGCCTCTAAATAAGTGGAATTTCTGTCTATTTCCCCCAAAACAAAGGGAATTTCTGTCTTTTTTGCCCCAAAATAAGGGGAATTTCTGACTTAATACACTGAAATAAGTGAAATTTCTGCAATTTTGCCCCAAAATAAGGGAAATTTCTGCCTTTCTGCCCTGAAATATGTGAAATTTCTGCAATTTTACCCCAAAATAAGGTGAATTTCTGCAATTTTGCCCCAAAATAAAGGAAATTTCTGGAATTTTGCCCCAAAATAAGGGGAATTTCTGATTTTTGCCCTAACATAAAGGGAATTTCTGCTTTTTGCCCAAAAATTAAGGGAATTTCTGCAATTTTGCTCCAAAATATGGGGAATTTCTGCCTTATTGCCTGAAAATAATGGGAATGTATACCTTTTTGCCATAAAAAGGGAAATTTCTTCATTTTTGCTTCAAAATAAGGGGAATTTCTGCATTTTTGCCACTAAATAAGTAAATTTCTGTATTTTCCCCCAAAACAAAGGGAATTTCTGTCTTTATTGCCCCAAAATAAGGGGAATTTCTGACTTATTACCCTGAAATAAGTTAAATATCTGCAATTTTGACAGAATATAAGAGAAATTTCTGCAATTTTGCCCCAATGTAAAAGAAATTTTTGCAATTTTGCCCCAATATAAGAGGAATTTCTGACTTATTAACCTGAAATAAGTGAAATTTCTGCAATTTTGCCTTAAAATAAGGGAAATTTCTGCAATTTCCCCAATGTAAAAAAAAAAAAATTTCTGCAATTTTGCCCCACAATATGGGGAATTTCTGACTGTTTGCTCCTGAAAAAGGAGATTTTCTGTATTTTTGCCCGAAATAGGCAGAATTTCTGCAATTTTGCTCCAAAATACCGGGAATTTCTGCTTTTTATCCCGAAAGTAAGGGGAATGTATACCTTTTGCAACAAAAAAGAGAAATTTCTTCATTTTTGCCTCAAAATAAAAGGAATTTCTGCCTTTCTACCTCAAAATAAGTGAAATTTCTTCCTTTTTACCCCAAAATAAACGGAATTTCTGTCTTTTTGCCCAAAAATAAAAAGAATTTTTGAATTATGCCCTGAAATAAGTAAAATTTCTGCAAATTTGCCCCAAAATAAAAGAAATTTCTGCATTTTTGCCACAAAATAACTGAAATTTCTGTCTTTTTGCCCCCAAATAATAAAAATTTCTGCCTTTTTTTCCTGAAATAAGTGAAATTTCTGCAATTTTGCCCCAAAATAAGGGAAATTTCTGCCTTTTTGTCCTGAAATATGTGAAATTTCTGCAATTTTACCCCAAAATAAGGTGAATTTCTGCCTTTTTGCCCCAAAATAAGAAAAATTTTTGTTTTTTTTCTCTGAAATAAGTGAAATTTCTGCAATTTTGCCCTAAAATAAGGGAAATTTCTGCCATTTTTCCCCATAATAAGGGAAATTTCTGGAATTTTGCCCCAAAATAAGAGGATTTTCTCACTTTTTGCCCCAAAATAAAGAAAATTTCTGACTTTTTACCTGAAAAAAAGTGAAATTTCGGTAATTTTGCCTCAAATATGAGAAATTTCTGCAATTTTGCCCCAAAATATGGTAAATTCCTGCAATTTTGCTTCAAAATAAAAAAAATTTCTGGAATTTTGCCCCAAAATAAGGGGAATTTCTGATTTTGCCCTAAAATAAAGGGAATTTCTGCCTTTTGCCCCAAAATTAGGGGAATTTCTGCAATTTTGCTCCAAAATACGGGGAATTATTGCCTTTTTGCCCGAAAATAATGGGAATGCATACCTTTTTGCCATATAAAGGGAAATTTCTTCATTTTTGCTCCAAAATAAGGAAAATTTCTGCCTTTTTGCCTCTAAATAAGTAAAATTTCTGTATTTTTTCCCCCAAAACATAGGGAATTTCTGTCTTTTTTGCCCCAAAATAAGGGGAATTTCTGACTTATTACCCTGAAATAAGTGAAATTTCTGCAATTTTGCCCCAAAATAAGGGAAATTTCTGCAATTTTGCCCCAATGTAAACGAAATTTCTGCAATTATGCCCCAAAATAAGGGAAATTTCTGACTGTTTGCTCCCGAAAGAAGGAGATTTTCTGTCTTTTTGCCCCAAAATAAGGAGAATTTCTGCCTTTTTGCCCGAAAATTATGAGAATTTCTGCAATTTTGCTTCAAAATACGGGGAATTTCTGCTTTTTATCCTGAAAGTAAGAGGAATGTATACCTTTTCCCACAAAAAAAAGGAATTTCTTCATTTTTGCCCTAAAATAAGAGGAATTTCTGCCTTTTTACCTCAAAATAAGTGAAATTTCTGCCTTTTTACCCAAAAATAAACGGAATTTCTGTCTTTTTGCCCCAAAATAAAAGGAATTTTTAAATTATGCCCTGAAATAAGTGAAATTTCTGCAATTTTGCCCCAAAATAAAAGAAATTTCTGCCTTTTTGCCACAAAATAAGAGGAATTTCTGCTTTTTGCCCCCAAATAAGGGGAATTTCAGCCTTTATACCTCAAAATAAGGGGAATTTCTGCATTTTTGCCACAAAATATTAAGAATTTCTGCCTTTTTGCCCCAAAATAAGGAAAATTTCTGCCTTTTTCCCTGAAATAAGTGAAATTTCTGCAATTTTGCCCCAAAACAAGTGAAATTTCTGCTATTTTGCCCAAAATAAGGGAAATTTCTGGAATTTTGCCCCAAAATAAGTGGAATTTCTGAGATTTGCCCCAAAATAAGGAGAATTTCTGTCTTTTTGCCCCACAATTAGGGGAATTTCTGCAGTTTTGCTCCAAAATACGGGGAATTTCTGCTTTTTTGCCGGAGAATAAGGGGAATGTATACCTTTTGCCACAAAAAAGGGAAATTTCTTCATTTTTGCCCCAAAATAAGAGGAATTTCTCACTTTTTTACCACAAAGTAAGTGAAATTTCTGCCTTTTTATCCAAAAATAAACAGAATTTCTGTCTTTTTGCCCCAAAATAAAAGGAATTCTTGAATTATGTCCTGAAATTAGTGAAATTTTTGCAATTTTGCCCTAAAATAAAAGAAATTTCTGCCTTTTTGCCACAAAATAATGGGAATTTCAGCCTTTTTACCTGAAAATAAGGGGAATTTTGCATTTTTGCCACAAAATATTAGTAATTTTTGCCTTTTTACCCCAAAATAAGAAAAACTTCTGCCTTTTTTCCCTGAAATAAGTGAAATTTTTGCAATTTTGGCCCAAAAAAATTGAAATTTCTGCAATTTTGTCCCAAAATAAGAGAAATTTCTGGAATTTTGCCCCAAAATAAGTGGAATTTCTGAGTTTTGCCCCAAAATAAAGAGAATTTCTGCCTTTTTGCCCCACAATTAGGGGAATATCTGCAATTTTGCTCCAAAATACAGGGAATTTCTGCTTTTTTGCCCGAAAATAAAGATAATGTTTACCTTTTGCCACAAAAATGAGAAATTTCTTCATTTTTGCCCCTAAATAAGAGGAATTTCTGCTTTTTTCCCTCAAACTAAGTGAAATTTCTGCCTTTTTATTCAAAAATATACAGAATTTCTGTATTTTTGCCCCAAAATAAATGCAATTTTTGAATTTTGCCCTGAAATAAGTGAAATTTCTCCAAATTTGCCTCAAAATAAGGGAAATTTCTGCCTTTTTGCCACAAAATAAGGGGAATTTCTGTGTTTTTGCCCCAAAATAAAAGGAATTTCAGCCTTTTTACCTAATAATAAGGGGAATCTCTCCTTTTTGCCCTAAAATATGGGGAATTTCTGTATTTTTGCCCCAAAATAAAAAAATTTTCTGCAATTTTGTACCAAAATAAAAGTAATTTCTGCCTTTTTGCCCCAAAATAAGAGAAATTTCTGCGTTTTTTCCCTGAAATAATTGAAATTTCTGTAATTTTGCCACAAAATAAGGAAGATTTCTGCAATTTTGCCCCAAAATAAAGGAAATTTCTGGAATTTTGCCTCAAAATAAGGAAAATTTCTGCCTTTTTGCCTCTAAATAAGTAAAATTTCTGTATTTTTTCCCCCAAAACATAGGGAATTTCTGTCTTTTTTGCCCCAAAATAAGGGGAATTTCTGACTTATTACCCTGAAATAAGTGAAATTTCTGCAATTTTGCCCCAAAATAAGGGAAATTTCTGCAATTTTGCCCCAATGTAAACGAAATTTCTGCAATTTTGCCCCAAAATAAGGAAAATTTCTGACTGTTTGCTCCCGAAAGAAGGAGATTTTCTGTCTTTTTGCCCCAAAATAAGGAGAATTTCTGCCTTTTTGCCCGAAAATTATGAGAATTTCTGCAATTTTGCTTCAAAATACGGGGAATTTCTGCTTTTAATCCTGAAAGTAAGAGGAATGTATACCTTTTCCCACAAAAAAAAGGAATTTCTTCATTTTTGCCCTAAAATAAGAGGAATTTCTGCCTTTTTACCTCAAAATAAGTGAAATTTCTGCCTTTTTACCCAAAAATAAACGGAATTTCTGTCTTTTTGCCCCAAAATAAAAGGAATTTTTAAATTATGCCCTGAAATAAGTGAAATTTCTGCAATTTTGCCCCAAAATAAAAGAAATTTCTGCCTTTTTGCCACAAAATAAGGGGAATTTCTGCCTTTTGCCCCCAAATAAGGGGAATTTCAGCCTTTATACCTCAAAATAAGGGGAATTTCTGCATTTTTGCCACAAAATATTAAGAATTTCTGCCTTTTTGCCCCAAAATAAGGAAAATTTCTGCCTTTTTCCCTGAAATAAGTGAAATTTCTGCAATTTTGCCCCAAAATAAGTGAAATTTCTGCTATTTTGCCCAAAATAAGGGAAATTTCTGGAATTTTGCCCCAAAATAAGTGGAATTTCTGAGATTTGCCCCAAAATAAGGAGAATTTCTGTATTTTTGCCCCACAATTAGGGGAATTTCTGCAGTTTTGCTCCAAAATACGGGGAATTTCTGCTTTTTTGCCGGAGAATAAGGGGAATGTATACCTTTTGCCACAAAAAAGGGAAATTTCTTCATTTTTGCCCCAAAATAAGAGGAATTTCTCACTTTTTTACCACAAAGTAAGTGAAATTTCTGCCTTTTTATCCAAAAATAAACAGAATTTCTGTCTTTTTGCCCCAAAATAAAAGGAATTCTTGAATTATGTCCTGAAATTAGTGAAATTTTTGCAATTTTGCCCTAAAATAAAAGAAATTTCTGCCTTTTTGCCACAAAATAATGGGAATTTCAGCCTTTTTACCTGAAAATAAGGGGAATTTTGCATTTTTGCCACAAAATATTAGTAATTTTTGCCTTTTTACCCCAAAATAAGAAAAACTTCTGCCTTTTTTCCCTGAAATAAGTGAAATTTTTGCAATTTTGGCCCAAAAAAAATTGAAATTTCTGCAATTTTGTCCCAAAATAAGAGAAATTTCTGGAATTTTGCCCCAAAATAAGTGGAATTTCTGAGTTTTGCCCCAAAATAAAGAGAATTTCTGCCTTTTTGCCCCACAATTAGGGGAATATCTGCAATTTTGCTCCAAAATACAGGGAATTTCTGCTTTTTTGCCCGAAAATAAAGATAATGTTTACCTTTTGCCACAAAAATGAGAAATTTCTTCATTTTTGCCCCTAAATAAGAGGAATTTCTGCTTTTTTCCCTCAAACTAAGTGAAATTTCTGCCTTTTTATTCAAAAATATACAGAATTTCTGTATTTTTGCCCCAAAATAAATGCAATTTTTGAATTTTGCCCTGAAATAAGTGAAATTTCTCCAAATTTGCCTCAAAATAAGGGAAATTTCTGCCTTTTTGCCACAAAATAAGGGGAATTTCTGTGTTTTTGCCCCAAAATAAAAGGAATTTCAGCCTTTTTACCTAATAATAAGGGGAATCTCTCCTTTTTGCCCTAAAATATGGGGAATTTCTGTATTTTTGCCCCAAAATAAAAAAATTTTCTGCAATTTTGTACCAAAATAAAAGTAATTTCTGCCTTTTTGCCCCAAAATAAGAGAAATTTCTGCGTTTTTTCCCTGAAATAATTGAAATTTCTGTAATTTTGCCACAAAATAAGGAAGATTTCTGCAATTTTGCCCCAAAATAAAGGAAATTTCTGGAATTTTGCCTCAAAATAAGGAAAATTTCTGACTTTTTGCCCTGAAATAAGGAGAATTTCTGTCTTTTTGCCCCAAAATAATGTGAATTTCTGCATTTTCCCTCAAAATTAAGGGAATATGTGCAATTTTGCTTCAAAATACGAGGAATTTTTGCCTTATTGCACCAAAAAAAAAGGAATTTCAGCATTTTTGCACAAATATAACGGGAATTTCTGAAATTTTGCTCCAAAATACAGGGAATTTTTGCCTTATTGCCCGAAATAAAGTGGAATTTCTGCCTTTTTGCCCTGAAATATTTGAATTTTCTGCAATTTTACCCCAAAATAAGGGGAATTTCTGTTTTTGGCCCCAAAATTAGGAGAATTTCTGCTTTTTGCCCCAAATTAAGGCAAATTTCTGACTTTTTGCCCTGAAATAAGTGAAATTTCTGCAATTTTGCCCCAAAATAAGGGGAATTTCTGCCTTTTTGCCAAAATAAGGGGAATTTCAGCATTTTACCTTCAAATAAGGGGAATTTCTGCCTTTTTGCCACAAAATATGGGGAATTTCTGCCTTATTGCCCCCAAATAAGGAAAATTTTAGCTTTTCTGCTTCAATTAATGGGAATTTCTGCCTTTTTGCCACAAAGTAAAGGGAATTTCTGCCTTTTTGCCCCAAAATAACGGGAATTTAAGGCTTTTTACCCCAAAATAAAGGGAATTTCTGCCTTTTGCCCAAAATATGGGGAATTTCTGACTTTTTGTTCCAAAATAAGGAAAATTTCTTCAATTTTGTACCAAAATAAAAGAAATTTCTGATTTTTGCCCCAAAATAAAAGTAATTTCTGAATTTTTGCCCTGAAATAAATGAAATTTCGGCAATTTGGCCTGAAAATAAGGGATATTTGTGCCTTTTTGCCCCAAAATGAGGGGAATTTCTGCCTTTTAACCACAAAATATGGAGAATTTCAGCATTTAACCTCAAAATAAGGGGAATTTCAGCCTTTTTGCACCAAAATATGGGGAATTTCTGCCTTTTTGCCACAAAATAAGAAAAATTTCTGCAATTCTGTACTAAAATAAAAGAAATTTCTAAAATTTTGCCCCAAAATAAAGGAAATTTCTGATTTTTGCCCCGAAATAAGGAGAATTTCTGTATTTTTGCCCCCCAAAAAAGGGAATTTCTGCCTTTTTGCCCTAAAATTAGGGGAGTTTCTGCAATTTTGCTTCAAAATACAGGGAATTTCTGCCTCTTTTCCCGAAAATAAGGGGAACTTCTGCCGATTTGCCCCAAATAAAGGAAATTTCTGCATTTTTGCCCCAATATTTAGGGTATTTCTGCAATTTTGCTTTAAAATACGGGGAATTTCTGCCTTTTTGCCCAAAATTAATGGGATTTTCTGCCTTTTTGCCCCCAAACAAGGGAAAGTTCTGCAATTTTATCCCAAAATAAAAGGAATTTCTGCCTTTCTGCCCTCAAATAACGGGAATTTCTGCCTTTTTGCCCTGAAATATGTGAAATGTCTGCAATTTTACCCCAAAATAAGGTGAATTTCTACCTTTTTGCCCCAAAATAATGGCAATTTCTGCCTTTTTGCCCCAAAATATGAAAAATTTTTGCTTTTTTTCTTTGAAATATGTGAAATTTCTGCAATTTTGCCTTAAAATAAAAGAAATTTCTGCAATTTTTCTCCATAATAAAGGAATTTTTTGCAATTTTGCCCCAAAATAAAGGGAATTTCTGTTTTTTGTCCCAAATAAGGGAAATTTCTGCAATTTTGCCCTAAAATAATGAAAATTTCTGCCTTTTGCCCCAAAATAAGGAGAATTTCTGCCTTTTTGCCCCAAAACAAAGAAAATTACTGCATGTTTTACGCCAAAATTAGGTGAATTTCTGCAATTTTGCTCCAAAATATGGGGATTTTCTGCCTTTTTCGCAGAAAATAAGCGGAATTTCTGCCATTTTGCCACGAAATAAGTGAAATTTCTGCAGTTTTACCCCAAAATAAGGGGAATTTCTGCCTTTTTGCCCAAAAATTAGGGGAATTTCTGCAATTTTGCTCCAAAATAAGGGGAATTTCTGCCTTTTTGCCCGAAAATAAAGGGAATGTATACCTTTTGCTAAAAAAAGGGAAATTTCTTCATTTTTACCCCAAAATAAGGGGATTTTCTGACTTTTTGACTCAAAATAAGTGCAATGTCTGACATTTTTCCAAAAATAAATGGAATTTCTGTCTTTTTGCCCCAAAATAAGGGGAATTTCCGACTTTTTGCCCTGAAATAAGTTAAATTTCAAAAATTTTTCCCCAAAATAATTGAAATTTCTGCAATTTTGCCCCAAAATAAGGGGAATTTCTGTATTTTTGCCCCAAAATAAGGGAAATTTCTGCCTCTTTACCTCAAAAGAAGGGGAATTTCTGCATTTTTGCCACAAAATATAAGGAATTTCTGCCTTTTTGCCCCAAAATAAGAAAAAATTCTGCCTTTTTTCCCTGAAATAAGTAAAATTTCTGCAATTTTGGCCCAAAAAAATTGAAATTTCTGCAATTTTGTCCCAAAATAAGAGAAATTTCTGGAATTTTGCCCCAAAATAAGTGGAATTTCTGAGTTTTGCCCCAAAATAAGGAGAATTTCTGTCTTTTTGCCCCAACATAAAGGAAATTTCTGCCTTTTTGCCCCACAATTAGGGGAATTTCTGCAATTTTGCTCCAAAATACTGGGAATTTCTGCTTTTTTGCCCGAAAATAAGGGGAAAGTTTACCTTTTGCCACAAAAAAGTGCAATTTCTTCATTTTTCCCCAAAATAAGAGGAATTTCTGCCTTTTTACGTCAAAATAAGTGAAATTTCTGCCTTTTTACTCAAAAATATATGGAATTTCTGTAATTTTGCCCCAAAATAAAAAGAATTTTTGAATTTTGCCCTGAAGTAAATGAAATTTCTCCAATTTTGCCTCAAAATATTGGAAATTTCTGCTTTTTTGCCCCAAAATAAGGGGAATTTCTGTCTTTTTGCCCCAAAATAAGGAAAATTTTTGACTTTTGCCACAAAATATGGGGAATTTCTGCCATATTGCTCCCAAATAAAAAAAATGTTTGCTTTTCTGCCCCAATTAACGGAAATTTCTGCCTTTTTGCCACAAAGTATAGGGAATTTCTGCCTTTTTGCCCCAAAATAACGGGAATTTAAGGCTTTTTACCCCAAAATAAAGGGAATTTCTGCCTTTTGCCCAAAATATGTGGAATTTCTGACTTTTTGTTCCAAAATAAGGAAAATTTCTTCAATTTTGTACCAAAATAAATGAAATTTCTGCTTTTTACCCAAAAATAAAAGTAATTTCTGACTTTTTGCCCTGAAATAAATGAAATTTCTGCAATTTGGCCCGAAAATAAGGGAAATTTGTGCCTTTTTGCCCCAAAATGAGGGGAATTTCTGCCTTTTTGCCCCAAAATATGGGGAATATAAGCATTTTACCTGAAAAAAAGGGGAATTTCAGCCTTTTTGCACCAAAATATGGAAAATTTCTGCCTTTTTGCCACAAAATAAGAAAAATTTCTGCAATTCTGTACCAAAATAAAAGAAATTTCTAAAATTTTTCCCCAAAATAAAGGAAATTTCTGATTTTTGCCCCGAAATAACGAGAATTTCTGTATTTTTGCCCCAAAATAAAGGGAAATTTTGCCTTTTTGCCCCAAAATTAGGGAAATTTCTGCAATTTTGCTTCGAAATACAGGGAATTTCTGCCTCTTTTCCCGAAAATAAGGGAAACTTCTGCCGATTTGCCCCAAATAAAGGGAATTTCTGCATTTTTGCCCCAATATTATAGGAATTTCTGCAATTTTGCTCTAAAATACGGGGAATTTCTGCCTTTTTGCCCGAAATTAAAGGGATTTTCTGCCTTTTTGCCCCCAAACAAGGGAAATTTCTGCAATTTTATCCCAAAATAAGGGGAATTTCTGCCTTTTTGCCCCTAAATAAGGGGAATTTCTGCCTTTTTGCCCTGAAATATGTGAAATGTCTGCAATTTTACCCCAAAATAAGGTGAATTTCTACCTTTTTGCCCCAAAATAATGGGAATTTCTGCATTTTGCCCTAAAATAAGAAAAATTTTTGCTTTTTTTCTCTGAAATAAGTGAAATTTCTGCAATTTTGCCTTAAAATAAAAGAAAATTCTGCAATTTTTCCCCATAATAAAGGAATTTTCTACAATTTTGCCCCAAAATAAAGGGAATTTCTGTTTTTTTGTCCCCAAATAAGGGAAATTTCTGAAATTTTGCACTAAAATAAGGGGAATTTCTGCCTTTTGCCCCAAAATAAGGGGAATTTCTGCCTCTTTGCCCCAAAATAAAGAAAATTACAGCATGTTTTACCTTAAAATTAGGTGAATTTCTGCAATTTTGCTCCAAATTATGGGGATTTTCTGCTTTTTTTGCCGAAAATAAAAGGATTTTCTACCATTTTGCCGCGAAATAAGTGAAATTTCTGCAGTTTTACCCCAAAATAAGGGGAAGTTCTGCGTTTTTGCCTCAAAATTAGGGGAATTTCTGCAATTTTGCTCCAAAATACGGGGAATTTCTGCCTTTTTGCCCGAAAATAAAGGGAATGTATACCTTTTTGCTATAAAAAAGGGAAATTTCTTCATTTTTACCCCAAAATAAGGGGATTTTCAGCCTTTTTGACTCAAAATAAGTGCAATTTCTGACTTTTTTCCAAAAATAAATGGAATTTCTGGCTTTTTGCCCCAAAATAAAGGGGAATTTTCGACTTTTTGCCCTGAAATAAGTTAAATTTCAAAAATTTTTCCCCAAAATAATTGAAATTTCTGCAATTTTGCCCCAAAATTAGGGAAATTTCTGTATTTTTGCCCCAAAATAAGGGAAATTTCTGCCTTTTTACCTCAAAAGAAGGGGAATTTCTGCATTTTTTGCCACAAAATATAAGGAATTTCTGCCTTTTTGCCCCAAAATAAGAAAAATTTCTGCCTTTCTTCCCTGAAATAAGTGAAATTTCTGCAATTTTGGCCCAAAAAAATTGAAATTTCTGCAATTTTTTCCCAAAATAAAAGAAATTTCTGGAATTTTGCCCCAAAATAAGTGGAATTTCTGAGTTTTGCCCCAAAATAAGGAGAATTTCTGTCTTTTTGCCCCAACATATAGGGAATTTCTGCCTTTTTGCCCCACAATTAGGGGAATTTCTGCAATTTTGCTCCAAAATACAGGGAATTTCTGCTTTTTTGCCCAAAAATAAGGAGAATGTTTACCTTTTGCCACAAAAAAGTGAAATTTCTTCATTTTTGCCCCAAAATAATAGGAATTTCTGTCTTTTTACGTCAAAATATGTGAAATTTCTGCCTTTTTACTCAAAAATATACGGAATTTCTGTATTTTTGCCCCAAAATAAAAGGAATTTTTGAATTTTGCCCAGAAATAAATGAAATTTCTCCAATTTTGCCTCAAAATAAGGGAAATTTCTGCTTTTTTGCCATAAAATAAGGGGAATTTTTGTCTTTTATCCCAAAATAAAAGGAATTTCAGCCTTTTTACCTAATAATAAGGGGAATCTCTCTTTTTTGCCCTAAAATATGGGGAATTTCTGTATTTTTGCCCCAAAATAAGAGAAATTTCTGCGTTTTTTCCCTGAAATAAGTGAAATTTCTGTAATTTTGCCCCAAAATTAGGGAGATTTCTGCAATTTTGCCCCAAAATAAAGGAAATTTCTGAAATTTTGCCCCAAAATAAGGGGAATTTTTGACTTTTCGCCCTGAAATAAGGAGAATTTCTGTCTTTTTGCCCCAAAATAATGTGAATTTCTGCATTTTCCCTCAAAATTAGGGGAATATGTGCAATTTGGCTTTAAAATACGGGGAATTTTTGCCTTATTGCACCAAAATAAAAGGAATTTCTGTATTTTTGCACCAATATAAAGGAAATTTCTTAAATTTTGCTCCAAAATACGGGGAATTTTTGCCTTATTGCCCGAAATAAAGTGGAATTTCTGCCTTTTTGCCCTGAAACATTTCAAATTTCCGCAATTTTACCCCAAAATAAGGGGAATTTCTGATTTTGGCCCCAAAATTAGGAGAATTTCTGCTTTTTGCCCCAAATTAAAGCAAATTTCTGACTTTTTGCCCTGAAATAAGTGAAATTTCTGCAATTTTGCCCCAAAATAAGGGGAATTTCTGCCTTTTTGCCAAAATAAGGGGAATTTCAGCATTTTACCTTCAAATAAGGGGAATTTCTGCCTTTTTGCCACAAAATATGGGGAATTTCTGCCTTATTGCCCCCAAATAAAGAAAATTTTTGCTTTTCTTCCCCAATTAATGGGAATTTCTGCCTTTTTGCCACAAAGTAAAGGGAATTTCTGCCTTTTTGCCCCAAAATAACGGTAATTTCAGCCTTTCTATCACAAAATGAGGGGAATTTCAGCCTTTTGCCCAAAATATGGGGAATTTCTGACTTTTTGTTCCAAAATAAGGAAAATTTCTTCAATTTTGTACCAAAATACAAGAAATTTCTGCTTTTTGCCCCAAAATAAAAGTAATTTCTGACTTTTTGCCCTGAAATAAATGAAATTTCTGCAATTTTGCCCGAAAATAAGGGAAATTTGTGCCTTTTTGCCCCAAAATGAGGGGAATTTCTGCCTTTTAACCCCAAAATATGGGGAATTTCAGCATTTTACCTCAAAATAAGGGGAATTTCTGCCTTTTTGCACCAAAATATTGGGAATTTCTGCCTTTTTGCCACAAAATAGGAAAAATTTCTGCAATTCTGTATCAAAATATAAGAAATTTCTAAAATTTTGCCCCAAAATAAGGGAAATTTTAGATTTTTGCCCCGAAATAAGGAGAATTTCTGTATTTTTGCCCCCAAAAAAGGGGAATTTCTGCCTTTTTGCCCCAAAATTAGGGGAGTTTCTGCAACTTTGCTTCAAAATACAGGGAATTTCTGCCTCTTTTCCCGAAAATAAGGGGAACTTCTGCCGATGTGCCCCAAATACAGGGAATTTCTGCATTTTTGCTCCAATATTTAGGGAATTTCTGCAATTTTGCTTTAAAATACAGGGAATTTCTGCCTTTTTGCCCAAAATTAAGGGGATTTTCTGCCTTTTTGCCCCCAAACAAGGGAAATTTCTGCAATTTTATCCCAAGATAACAGGAATTTCTGCCTTTATGCCCTCAAATAATGGGAATTTCTGCCTTTTTGCCCTGAAATATGTGAAATGTCTGCAATTTTACCCCAAAATAAGGTGAATTTCTACCTTTTTGCCCAAAAATAATGGGAATTTCTGCCTTTTTGCCCCAAAATATGAAAAAATTTTGCTTTTTTTCTCTGAAATATGTAAAATTTCTGCAATTTTGCCTTAAAATAAAAGAAATTTCTGCAATTTTTCCCCATAATAAAGGAATTTTTTGCAATTTTGCCCCAAAATAAAGGAAATTTCTGTTTTTTGTCCCCAAATAAGGGAAATTTCTGCAATTTTGCCCTAAAATAAGGGGAATTTCTGCCTTTTGCCCTAAAATAAGGAGAATTTCTGCCTTTTTGCCCCAAAACAAAGAAAATTACTGCATGTTTTACGCCAAAATAAGGTGAATTTCTGCAATTTTGCTCCAAAATACGGGGATATTCTGCATTTTTCGCAGAAAATAAGGGGAATTTCTGCCATTTTTGCCGCAAAGTAATTGAAATTTCTGCAGTTTTACCCCAAAATAAGGGGAATTTCTGCCTTTTTGCCCCCAAATTAGGGGAATTTCTGCAATTTTGCTCCAAAATAAGGGGAATTTCTGCCTTTTTGCCCGAAAATAAAGGGAATGTATACCTTTTTGCCATAAAAAGGGAAATTTCTTCATTTTTACCCCAATAAAGGGGATTTTCCGCCTTTTTTGACTCAAAATAACTGCAATTTGTGACTTTTTTCCAAAAATAAATGGAATTTCTGTCTTTTTGCCCCAAAATAAGGGGAATTTCCAAATTTTTGCCCTGAAATAAGTTAAATTTCAAAAATTTTTCCCCAAAATAATTGAAATTTCCGTAATTTTGCCCCAAAATAAGGGGAATTTCTGTTTTTTTGCCCCAAAATAAGGGAAATTTCTGCCTTTTTACCTCAAAAGAAGGGGAATTTCTGCATTTTTGCCACAAAATATAAGGAATTTCTGCCTTTTTGCCCCAAAATAAGAAAAATTTCTGCCTTTTTTCCCTGAAATAAGTGAAATTTCTGCAATTTTGGCCCAAAAAAATTGAAATTTCTGCAATTTTATCTCAAAATAAGAAAAATTTCGGGAATTTTGCCCCAAAATAAGTGAAATTTCGGAGTTTTGCCCCAAAAAAAGGAGAATTTCTGTCTTTTTGCCCAAACATATAGGGAATTTCTGCCTTTTTGCCCCACAATTAGGGGAATTTCTGCAATTTTGCTCCAAAATACAGGGAATTTCTGCTTTTTTGCCCGAAAATAAGGGGAATGTTTACCTTTTGCCACAAAAAAGGGAAATTTCTTCATTTTTGCCCCAAAATAAGAGGAATTTCTGCATTTTTACGTCAAAATAAGTGAAATTTCTTCCTTTTTACTCAAAAATATATGGAATTTCTGTATTTTTGCCCCAAAATAAAAAGAATTTTTGAATTTTGCCCTGAAATAAATGAAATTTCTCCAATTTTGCCTCAAAATAAGGGAAATTTCTGCTTTTTTGCCACAAAATAAGGGGAATTTCTGTCTTTTTGCCCCAAAATAAAAGGAATTTCAGCCTTTTTACCTAATAATAAGGGGAATCTCTCCTTTTTGCCCTAAAATATGGGAAATTTCTGTATTTTTGCCCCAAAATAAAAAAAAAATTTCTGCAATTTTGTACCAAAATAAAAGTAATTTCTGCCTTTTTGCCCCAAAATAAAAGAAATTTCTGCGTTTTTTCCCTGAAATAAGTGAAATTTCTGTAATTTTGCCCCAAAATTAGGGAGATTTCTGCAATTTTGCCCCAAAATAAAGGAAATTTCTGGAATTTTGCCCCAAAATAAGGGGAATTTTTGACTTTTTGCCCTGAAATAATGAGAATTTCTGTCTTTTTGCCCCAAAATAATGTGAATTTCTGCATTTTCCCTCAAAATTAGGGGAATATGTGCAATTTGGCTTCAAAATACGGGGATTTTTTGCCTTATTGCACCAAAATAAAGGGAATTTCTGCATTTTTGCACCAATATAAGGGGAATTTCTGAAATTTTGCTCCCAAATACGGGGAATTTTTGCCTTATTGCCCGAAATAAAGTGGAATTTCTGCCTTTTTGCCCTGAAATATTTGAAATTTCCACAATTTTACCCCAAAATAAGAAGAATTTCTGTTTTTGGCTTCAAAATTAGGAGAATTTCTGCTTTTTGCGCCAAATTAAGGCAAATTTCTGACTTTTTGCCCTGAAATAAGTGAAATTTCTGCAATTTTGCCCCAAAATAAGGGGAATTTCTGCCTTTTTGCCAAAATAAGGGGAATTTCAGCATTTTACCTTCAAATAAGGGGAATTTCTGCCTTTTTGCCACAAAATATGGGGAATTTCTGTCTTATTGCCCTCAAATAAGGAAAATTTTTGCTTTTCTGCTCCAATTAATGGGAATTTCTGCCTTTTTGCCACAAAGTAAAGGGAATGTCTGCCTTTTTGCCCCAAAATAACTGGAATTTCAGCCTTTTTACCCCAAAATAAGGGGAATTTCTGCCTTTTGCCCAAAATATGGGGAATTTCTGACTTTTTGTTCCAAAATAATGAAAATTTCTTCAATTTTGTACCATAATAAAAGCATTTCTGCTTTTTGCCCCAAAATAAAAGTAATTTCTGACTTTTTGCCCTGAAATAAATGAAATTTCTGCAATTTTGCCCGAAAATAAGGGAAATTTGTGCCTTTTTGCCACAAAATGAGGGGAATTTCTGCCTTTTAACCCCAAAATATGGGGAATTTCAGCATTTTACCTCAAAAAAGGGGGAATTTCAGCCTTTTTGCACCAAAATATGGGGAATTTCTGCCTTTTTGCCACAAAATAAGAAAAATTTCTGCAATTCTGTACCAAAATAAAAGAAATTTCTAAAATTTTGCCCCAAAATAAGGGAAATTTCAGATTTTTGCCCCGAAATAAAGAGAATTTCTGTATTTTTGCCCCCCAAAATGGGGAATTTCTGCCTTTTTGCCCCAAAATTAGGGGAGTTTCTGTAACTTTGCTTCAAAATACAGGGAATTTCTGCCTCTTTTACCGAACATAAGGGGAACTTCTGCCGATGTGCCCCAAATAAAGGGAATTTCTGCATTTTTGCTCCAATATTTAGATAATTTCTGCAATTTTGCTTTAAAATACAGGGAATTTCTGCCTTTTTGCCCTAAATTAAGGGAATTTTCTGCCTTTTTGCCCCAACACAAGGAAAATTTCTGCAATTTTATCCCAAAATAAAAGGAATTTCTGCCTTTATGCCCTCAAGTAACGGGAATTTCTGCCTTTTTGCCCTGAAATATGTGAAATGTCTGCAATTTTACCCCAAAATAAGGTGAATTTCTACCTTTTTGCCCAAAAATAATGGGAATTTCTGCCTTTTTGCCCCAAAATATGAAAAATTTTTGCTTTTTTTCTCTGAAATATGTGAAATTTCTGCAATTTTGCCTTAAAATAAAAGAAATTTCTGCAATTTTTCCCCATAATAAAGGAATTTTTTGCAATTTTGCCCCAAAATAATGGAAATTTCTGTTTTTTGTCCCCAAATAAGGGAAATTTCTGCAATTTTGCCCTAAAATAAGGGGAATTTCTGCCTTTTGCCCTAAAATAAGGAGAATTTCTGCCTTTTTGCCCCAAAACAAAGAAAATTACTGCATGTTTTACGCCAAAATAAGGTGAATTTCTGAAATTTTGCTCCAAAATACGGGGATTTTCTGCCTTTTTCGCAGAAAATAAGGGGAATTTCTGCCATTTTTTCCGCGAAATAAGTGAAATTTCTGCAGTTTTACCCCAAAATAAGGGGAATTTCTGCCTTTTTGCCCAAAAATTAGGGGAATTTCTGCAATTTTTCTCCAAAATACGGAGAATTCCTGCCTTTTTGCCCGTAAATAAAGAAAATGTATACCTTTTTGCCATAAAAATGGAAATTTCTTCATTTTTATCCCAAAATAAGGGGATTTTCCGCCTTTTGACACAAAATAAGTGTAATTTCTGACTTTTTTTCAAAAATAAATGGAATTTCTGTCTTTTTGCCCCCAAATAAGGGGAATTTCCGACTTTTTGCCCTGAAATAAGTTAAATTTCAAAAATTTTTCTCCAAAATAATTGAAATTTCTGCAATTTTGCCCCAAAATAAGGAGAATTTCTGCATTTTTGCCCCAAAATAAGGGAAATTTCTGCTTTTTGCCTCCAAATAAGGGGAATTTGAGCCTTTTTACCTCAAAATAAGGGGAATTTTTGCATTTTTGCCACAAAATATTAGGAATTTCTGCATTTTTGCTCCAAAATAAGGAAAATTTCAGCCTTTCTTTTTTGAAATAAGTAAAATTTCTGCAATTTTGCCCCAAAATAAGTGAAATTTCTGCAATTTTGCCCCAAAATAAGAGAAATTTCTTGAATTTTGCCCCCAAACAAGTGGAATTTCTGAGTTTTGCCCTAAAATAAGGAGAATTTCTGTCTTATTGCCCCCACATATAGGAAATTTCTGCCTTTTTGCCCCACAATTAAAGAAATTTCTGCAATTTTGCTCCAAAATACGGGGAATTTCTGCTTTTTTTCCCGAAAATAAGGGAAATGTATACCTTTTGCCACAAAAAAGGGAAATTTCTTTATTTTTGCCCCAAAATAAGAGGAATTTCTTCCTTTTAACCTCAAAGTAAGTGAAATTTCTGCCTTTTTACCCCAAAATAAACGGAATTTCTGTCTTTTTGCCCCAAAATAAAAGGAATTTTTGAATTATGCCCTGAAATTTGTGAAATTTCTGCAATTTTGCCCTAAAAAAAAGAAATTTCTTCATTTTTGCCACAAAAAAGGGGAATTTCTGTCTTTTTGCCCCAAAGTAAGGGAAATTTCTGCCTTTTTGCCCCCAAATAAAGGGAATTTCAGCCTTTTTACCTCAAAATAAATGGAATTTCTGCATTTTTGCCACAAAATATTAGGAATTTCTGCATTTTTGCTACAAAATAAGGAAAATTTCTGCCTTTTTTCCCTGAAATAAGTGAAATTTCTGCAATTTTGCCCCAAAATAAGTGAAATTTCTGGAATTTTGCCCCAAAATAAGTGGAATTTCTGAGTTTTGCCGCAAAATAAGGAGAATTTCTGTCTTTTTGCCCCAACAAACAGAGAATTTCTGCCTTTTAACCCCACAACTAGGGGAATTTCTTCAATTTTGCTCCAAAATACGAAGAATTTCTGCATTTTTTCCTAAAAATAAGGGTAATGTATACCTTTTGCCACAAAAAAAGGGAAATTTCTTCATTTTTGCCCCAAAATAAGAGGAATTTCTGCCTTTTTACCTCAAAATAAGTGAATTTTCTGCCTTTTTTCCGAAAATAAACTGAATTTCTGTCTTTTTTCTCCAAAATAAAAGAAATTTTTGAATTATGCCCTGAAATTAGTGAAATTTCTGCAATTTTGCCCTAAAATAAAAAAAAATTTCTGCCTTTGTGCCACAAAATAAGGGGAATTTCTGTATTTTTGCCCCAAAATAAGAGGAATTTCTGTCTTTTTACGTCAAAATAAGTGAAATTTGTGCCTTTTTACTCAAAAATATACGGATTTCTGTATTTTTGCCCCAAAATAAAAGGAATTTTTGAATTTTGCCCTGAAATTAATAAAATTTCTCCAATTTTGCCTCAAAATAAGGGAAATTTCTGCTTTTTTGCCACAAAATAAGGGGAATTTCTGTCTTTTTGCCCCAAAATAAAAGGAATTTCAGCCTTTTTACCTAATAATAAGGGGAATCTCTCCTTTTTGCCCTAAAATATGGGGAATTTCTGTATTTTTGCCCCAAAATAAAAAAATTTTCTGCAATTTTGTACCAAAATAAAAGTAATTTCTGCTGTTTTGCCCCAAAATGAGAGAAATTTCTGCGTTTTTTCCCTGAAATAAGTGAAATTGCTGTAATTTTGACCCCAAATTAGGGAGATTTCTGCAATTTTGCCCCAAAATAAAGGAAATTTCTGGAATTTTGCCCCCAAAATAAAGAGAATTTCTGTCTTTTTGCCCCAAAATAATGTGAATTTCTGCATTTTCCCTCAAAATTAGGGGAATATGTGCAATTTTGCTTCAAAATACGGGGAATTTTTGCCTTATTGCACCAAAATAAAGGGAATTTCTGCATTTTTGCACAAATATAAGGGGAATTTCTGAAATTTTGCTCCCAAATACGGGGAATTTTTGCCTTATTGCCCGAAATAAAGTGGAATTTCTGCCTTTTTGCCCTGAAATATTTGAAATTATTGCAATTTTACCCCAAAATAAGGGAAATTTCTGTTTTTGGCCCCAAAATTAGGAGAATTTCTGCTTTTTGCCTCAAATTAAAGCAAATTTCTGACTTTTTGCCCTGAAATAAGTGAAATTTCTGCAATTTTGCCCCAAAATAAGGGGAATTTCATCATTTTACCTTCAAATTAGGGGAATTTCTGCCTTTTTGCCACAAAATATGAGAAATTTCTGCCTTGTGGCCCCCAAATAAAGAAAATTTTTGCTTTTCTGCCCCAATTAATGGGAATTTCTGCCTTTTTGCCACAAAGTAAAAGAAATTTCTGCCTTTTTGCCCCAAAATAATGGGAATTTCAGACTTTTTACCCCAAAATAATGGGAATTTCTGCCTTTTGCCCAAAATATGGGAAATTTCTGAATTTTTGTTCCAAAATAAGGAAATTTTCTTCAATTATGTCCCAAAATAAAAGAAATTTCTGCTTTTTGCCCCCAAATAAAATTAATTTCTGACTTTTTGCCCTGAAATAAATGAAATTTCTGCAATTTTGCCCGAAAATAAGGGAAATTTGTGCCTTTTTGCAACAAAATGAGGGGAATTTCTGCCTTTTAACCCCAAAATATTTGGAATTTCAGCATTTTACCTCAAAATACGGGGAATTTCAGCCCTTTTGCAACAAATTATGGCAAATTTCTGCCTTTTTGCCACAAAATAAAAAAAATTTCTGAAATTCTGTACCAAAATAAAAGCAATTTCTAAAATTTTGCCCCAAAATAAGGGAAATTTCTGATTTTTGCCCCGAAATAAAAAGAATTTCTGTATTTTTGCCGTCAAAAAAAGGGAATATCTGCCTTTTTTCCCCAAAATGATTTTCTGCATTTTACCTCTAAATAAGGGGAATTTCTGCATTTTACCTCAAAATAAGAAGAATTTCTGCCTTTTGCCCCAAAATAAAGGGAATTTCTGCCGTTTGCCCCAAAATATGGGGAATTTCTGCCTTTTTGCCCGAAAATAAGAAGAATGCATACCTTTTAGCCATAAAAAAGTTAAATTTCTTCATTTTTGCTCCAAAATAAAGGGAATTTCTGCTTTTTGCCTCTAAATAAGTGGAATTTCTTTCTTTTTCAACCAAAACAAAAGGAAATTCTGTTTTTTTTGCCCCAATATAAGGAAAATTTCTGACTTATTACCCTGAAATAAGTGAAATTTCTGAAATTTTGCCCCAATATAAGGGAAATTTCTGCCTTCTTGCCCCCAAATAAGGGGAATTTCAGAATTTTTACCTCAAAATAATGGGAATTTCTAAATTTTGGCACAAAATATTAGGAATTTCTGAATTTTTGCCCCAAAATAAGGAAAATTTCTGCCTTTTTTCCTTGAAATAAGTGAAATTTCTGCAATTTTGCCCCAAAATAAGTGAAATTTCTGCAATTTTGCCCCAAAATAAAGGAAATTTCTGCAATTTTGCCCCAAAATAAGTGGAATTTCTGCCTTTTGCCCCAAAATTTGGGGAATTTCTGCCTTTTTGCCCGAAAATAAAAAGAATGCATACCTTTTTGCCATAAAAAAGGGAAATTTCTTCATTTTTGCTCCAAAATAAGGGGAACTTTTGCCTTTTTGCCTCTAAATAAGTGGAATTTCTGTTTTTCCCCCAAAACAAAGGGAATTTCTTTTTTTTTTGCCTCAAAATAAGGAAAATTTCTGACTTATTACCCCTAAATAAGTGAAATTTCTGCAAATTTGCCCCAATATAAGGGAAATTTTTGCCTTTTGCCCTAAATTTGGGGAATTTGAGAATTTTACCTCAAAATAAGGGAAATTACTGATTTTTGCACCAAAATATGGAGAATTTCCCCCTTTTTTCCTCATAATAAAGGGAATTTCTGCATTTTTGCACCAATATTATGGGAATTTCTGCAATTTTGCTCCAAAATACGGGTCATTTCTGCCTTTTTGCCTGAAATTAATTGGAATTTCTGGCTTTTTGTCCCGAAATAAGTGAAATTTCTTCAATTTTCACCAAAAATTAGGGATTTCATTTTTTTGCCCCAAAATAAGGGGAATTTCTGCCATTTTGCCCTGAAATATTAGAAATTTCTGCAATTTTACCCCAAAATAAGGGGAATTTCTGCCTTTTTTGCCCCAAAATAAGGGAAATTTCAACCTTATTACCTCAAAATAAAGGAAATTTCTGCCTTTTTGCCACAATATATACGGAATTTCTGCCTTTTTGCCCAAAAATAAGGAAAATTTCTGCAATTTTGCCCCAAAATAAGAGGAATTTCTCCCTTTTTGCCCAAAATAAAGGAAATTTCAGACTTTTTAACCTGAAAATAAGAGAAATTTCTGCAATTTTGCCCCAAATAAGAGAAATTTCTGCAATTTTGTTCCAAAAAAAGGTAAATTCCTGCAATTTTGCCCCAAAATAAAGAAAATTTTTGGAATTTTGCCCCAAAATAAGGGGAATTTCTGATGTTTGCCCCAAAATAAAGGGAATTTCTGGCTTTTGCCCCAAAATTAGGGGAATTTCTGCAATTTTGCTCCAAAATATGGGGAATTTCTGCCTTTTTGCCTGAAAATAAAGAAAATGTTTTCCTTTTTGCCATAAAAAATGGAAATTTCTTCATTTTTGCCCCAAAATATGGGGATTTTCTGCCTTTTTGACTCAAAATAAGTGCAATTTCTGCCTTTTCCCTAAAAATAAACAAAATTTCTGCCTTTTTGCACCAAAATAAGGAAAATTTCTGACTTTTTGCCCGAAAATAAGGCGAATTTCAGCCTTTTTACCTCAAAATAAGGGGAATTTCTTCTTTTTTGCCCCAAAATATGGGGAATTTCTGCCTTTTTGCCCCACAATAAGAAAAATTTCTGCAATTTTGTACCAAAATAAAAGAAATTACTCTCTTTTTGCCCCAAAATAAGAAAATTTCTGCCTTTTTTCTGAAATAAGTGAAATTTCTGCAATTTTGCCTCAAAATAAGGGAAATTTCTGCAATTTTGCCCCAATGTAAAGTAAATTTCTGCAATTTTGCCCCAAAATTAGGGAAATTTCTGACTTTATGCTCCCTAAAAAAGGAGATTTTCTGTCTATTTGCCCCAAAATAAGAATTTCTGCCTTTTTGCCCGAAAATTATGAGAATTTATGCAATTTTGCTTCAAAATACGGTTAATTTCTTCCTTTTAGCCCCAAAATAAAGGGAATTTCTGCATTTTCCCCCAATATTTGGGGAATTTCTGCATTTTACCTCTAAATAAGGGGAATTTCGGCATTTTACCTTAAAATAAGAAGAATTTCTGCCTTTTGCCCAAAAATATGGGGAATTTCTGCCTTTTTGTTCCAAAATAAGGAAAATTTCTTCAATTTTGTACCATAATAAAAGAAATTTCTGTTTTTTCCCCAAAATAAGGGGAATTTCTGACTTTTTGCCCTGAAATAAATGAAATTTCTGCAATTTTGCCTAAAAATAAGTTAAATTTGTGATTTTTGCCCCAAAATAATGGGAATTTCTGCCTTTTGCCCCACAATATGGGGAATTTCTGCCTGTTTCCCCGAAAATAAGAAGAATGCATACCTTTTTGCCATAAAAAAGGGAAATTTCTTCATTTTTGCTTCAAAATAAGCGAAATTTCTGCTTCTTTGCCTCTAAATAAGTGGAATTTCTGTCTTTTTCCCCCAAAACAAAGGGAATTTCTGTCTTTTTTGCCCCAAAATAAAAAAAATTTCTGACTTATTACCTTGAAATAAGTGAAATTTCTGCAATTTTGCCCCAATATAAGGGAAATTTCTACCTTTTTGCCCCCAAATAAGGGGAATTTCAGCCTTTTTACCTCAAAATATAATGAATTTCTGAATTTTGGCACAAAATATTAGGAATTTCTGCGTTTTTGCCTCAAAATAAGGAAAATTTCTGCCTTTTTTGCCTGAAATAAGTGAAATTTCTGCAATTTTGCCCCAAAATAAGTGAAATTTCTGCAATTTTGCCCCAAAATAAGGGAAATTTCTGGAATTTTGCCCTAAAATAAGTGGAATTTCTGAGTTTTGCCCCAAAATATGGAGAATTTCTGCCTTTTTGCCCCACAATTAGTGAAATTTCTGCAATTTTGCCCTAAAATAAGGGAAATTTCTGCAATTTTTCCCCATAATAAGGGAAATTTCTGCTATTTTGCCCCCAAATAAGGGGAATTTCAGCATTTTACCTCAAAATAAGGGAAATTTCTGATTTTTGCACCAAAATATGGACAATTTCTGCCTTTTTCCTTCAAAATAAAGGGAATTTCTGCATTTTTGCACCAATATTAGGGGAATATCTGCTATTTTGCTCCAAAATACGGGTCATTTTTTCCTTTTTGCCCGACATTAATTGGAATTTCTGCCTTTTTCTCCTGAAATAAGTGAAATTTCTTCAATTTTAGCCAAAAATTAGGGATTTCATCTTTTTGCCCCAAAATAAGGGGAATTTCTGCCTTTTTGCCCAAAAATAAGGGGAATGCATACCTTTTTGCCATAAAAAAGGGAAATTTCTTCATTTTTGCTCCAAAATAATGAAATTTCTTCTTTTTTGCCTCTAAATAAGTGGAATTTCTGTCTTTTTTTCCCAAAACAAAGAGAATTTCTGTCTTTTTGCCCCAAAATAAAGAATATTTCGGCCTTTTTTTTCTGAATTAAGAGAAATTTCTGCAATATTGCCCCAACATAAGGGAAATTTCTGCCTTTTTGCCCCCAAATAAGGGGAATTTCAGCCTTTTTGCCCCCAAATAAGGGGAATTTCAAACTTATTACCTCTAAATAAGGGAAATTTCTGCCTTTTTGCCACAAAATATATGGAATTTCTGCCTTTTTGCCCCAAAATAAAAAAATTACTGCAATTTTGCCCCAAATAAGGAGAATTTCTCCCTTTTTGCCCCAAAATATATAACATATCATCCTTTTTACCTTAAAATAAGTGAAATTTCTGCAATTTTGCCCCAAATAAGGGAAATATCTGAAATTTTGCCCAAAAATAAGGTAAATTTCTGCAATTTTGCCCAAAAATAAAGGAAATTTCTGCTTTTTTGCCCCCAAATACGGAGAATTTCAGCCTTTTTACCTCAAAATAAGGGGAATTTTTGCATTTTTGCCACAAAATATAAGGAATTTTGCCTTTTTGCCCCAAAATAAGGGAAATTTCTGCATTTTTTCCCTGAAATAAGTGAAATTTATGCAATTTTGCCCCAAAATAAGTGGAATTTCTGAATATTGCCCCAAAATAAAGAGAATTTCTGACTTTTTGCCCCAACATATAGGGAATTTCTGCCTTTTTGCCCCACAATTCGGGGAATTTCTGCAATTTTACTCCAAAATACGGGGAATTTCTGCCTTTTTGCCTGAAAATAAGGGGAATGCATACCTTTTTGCCATATAAAAGGGAAATTTCTTCATTTTTGCTCCAAAATAATGAGAATTTCTGCCTTTTTGCCTCTAAATAAGTGGAATTTCTGTCTTTTTCCTTAAAAACAAAAGGAATTTCTGTGTTTTTTGCCCCAAAATAAGGGGAATTTCTGACTTATTACCCTGAAATAAGTAAGATTTCTGCAATTTTGTCCCAAAATAAGGAAAATTTCTGCCTTTTTGCCCCCAAATAAGGGGAATTTCAGCCTTTTTACCTCAAAATAAGGGGAATTTCTGCATTTTTGCCACAAAATTTACGGAATTTCTGCCTTTTTGCCCTATCATAAGGAAAATTTTTGCAATTTTGCCCAAAATAAGGGGAATTTCTCCTTTTTTGCCCCCAAAAAAGGCAATTTCAGCCTTTTTTCCTGAATATAAGTGAAATTACTGCTATTTTGCCCAAAATAAGGTAAATTTCTGCAATTTTGCCCCAAAATAAAAGAAATTCCTGGAATTTTGCCCCAAAATAAGGGGAATTTCTGATTTTTACCCCAAAATAAAAGGATTTTCTGCCTTTTGCCCCAAAATTATGGGAATTTCTGCAATTTTGCTCCAAAATACGGGGAATTTCTTTCTTTTTGCCTGAAAATAAGGGGAATGCATACATTTTTGCCATAAAAAAAGTGAAATTTCTTCATTTTTGCTCCAAAATAATGGGAATTTCTTCCTTTTTGCCTCTAAATAAGTGGAATTTCTGTCTTTTTTTCCCAAAACAAAGAAAACTTCTGTCTTTTTGCCTCAAAATAAAGAAAATATCTGCCTTTTTTCCCTGAAATAAGTGAAATTTCTGCAATTTTGCCCAAACATAAGGAAATTTCTGCATTTTTGTCCCCAAATAAGGAAAATTCCAGCCTTTTTACCTCAAAATATGGGGAATTAGTGCATTTTTTCCACAAAATATTAGGAATTTCTGCTTTTTGCCCCAAAATAAGGAAAATTTCTGCCTTTTTTCCCTGAAATAAGTGAAATTTCTGCAATTATGCCCCAAAATAAGTCAAATTTCTGACTTTTTGCCCCCAAATAAGGGGAATTTCATCCTTTTTGCCCCCAAATAAAGGGAATTTCAACCTTATTACTTCTAAATAAGGGAAATTTCTGCCTTTTTGCCACAAAATATACAGAATTTCTGCTTTTTTGCCCCAAAATAAGGAAAATTACTGCAATTTTGCCCCAAATAAGAGGAATTTTTCCATTTTTGCCCCAAAATTAATTAAATATCAAGTTTTTTTACCTTAAAATAAGTGAAATTTCTGCAATTTTGCCCCAAATAAGGGAAATTTCTGAAATTTAGCCCCAAAATAAAGGAAATTTCTGAAATTTTGCCCCAAAATAAGGGGAATTTCTGATTTTTGCTCCAAAATAAAGGGAATTTTTGCCTTTTGCCCCAAAATTAGGGGAATTTCTGCAATTTTGCTCCCAAATACAAGGAATTTCTGCCTTTTTGACCGAAAATAAGGGGAATGCTTACATTTTGCCATAAAAAAGTGAAATTTCTTCATTTTTGCTCCAAAATAAGGGGAATTTCTGCCTTTTTGCCTCTAAATAAGTGGAATTTCTGTCTTTTTTCCCCCAAACAAAAGGAATTTCTGTCTTTTTGGCCCCAAAATAAAGAGAATTTCTGAATTATTACCCTGAAATAAGTGAAATTTCTGCAATTTTGACCCAAAATAAGAGAAATTTCTGCCTTTTTGCCCCCAAATAAGGGGAATTTCAGCCTTTTTACCTGAAAATAAGGAGAATTTCTGCGTTTTTGCCACAAAATATTAGGAATTTCTGCCTTTTTGCCCCAAAATAAGGAAAATTTCTGCATTTTTCCCTGAAATAAATGAAATTCCTGCAATTTTAACTAAAATAAGTGGAATTTCTGAGTTTTGCCACAAAATAAGGAGAATTTCTGTCTTTTTGCCCCAACATATAGGGAATTTCTGCCTTTTTGCCCGACAAATAGGGGAATTTCTGCAATTTTGTTCCAAAATATGGTGAATTTCGGCCTTTTTCCCCGAAAATAAGGGGAATGCATACCTTTTTGCCATATAAAAGGGAAATTTCTTCATTTTTGCCAAAAAATAAGGAGAATTTCTGCCTTTTTGCCTCTAAATAAGTGGAATTTCTGTCTTTTTCCCCCAAAACAAAGGGAATTTCTGTCTTTTTTGCCCCAAAATAAGGGGAATTTCTGACATATTACCCTGAAATAAGTAAAATTTCTGCAATTTTGTCCCAAAATAAGGGAAATTTCTGCCTTTTTTTCCCCCAAATAAGGGGAATTTCAGCCTTTTTACCTCAAAATAAGGGGAATTTCTGCATTTTTGCCACGAAATTTACAGAATTTCTGCCTTTTTGCCCCATAATCAGCAAAATTTCTACAATTTTGCCCCAATAAGAGGAATTTCTCCTTTTTTGCCCCAAAATAAAGGAAATTTCAGCCTTTTTACCTGAAGATAAGTAAATATACTGCAATTTTGCCCCAAATAAAGGAAATTTCTGCAATTTTGCCCCAAAATAAAGGAAATTTCTGGAATTTTGCCCCAAAATAAGGGGAATTTCTGATTTTTACCCCAAAATAAAGGGAATTTCTGCCTTTTGCCCCAAAATTAGGGGAATTTCTGCAATTTTGCTCCAAAATATGGGGAATTTCTGCCTGTTTGCCCGAAAATAAGGGGAATGCATAACTTTTTGCCATAAAAAAGTGAAATTTCTTCATTTTTGCTCCAAAATAAGGGGAATTTCTGCCTTTTTGCCTCTAAATAAGTGGAATTTCTGTCTTTTTCCCCCAAAACAAAAGGAATTTCTGACTTTTTTGCCCCCAAATAATGGGAATTTCTGACTTATTACTCTGAAATAAGTGAAATTTCTGCAATTTTGCCCCAAAATAAGGTGAATTTCTGCCTTTTTGCCCTCAAATGAGGGGAATTTCAGCGTTTTTACTACAAAATAAGGGGAATTTTTCATTTTTGCCACAAAATATAAGGAATTTCTGCATTTTTGCCCCAAAATAATGAAAATTTCTGCCTTTTTTCCCTGAAATAAGTGAAATTTCTGCAATTTTGTCCCAAAATAAGGGGAATTTCTGAATTTTGCCCCAAAATAATGGGAATTTTTGCCTTTTGCCTCAAAATTAGGGGAATTTCTGCAATTTTGCTCCCAAATACGGGGAATTTCTGCCTTTTTGACCAAAAATAAGGGGAATGCTTACATTTTGCCATAAAAAAGTGAAATTTCTTCATTTTTGCTCCAAAATAAAGGGAATTTCTCCCTTTTTGCCTCTAAATAAGTGGAATTTCTTTTTCCCCCAAAACAAAGGGAATGTCTGTCTTTTTTGCCCCAAAATAAGGAGAATTTCTGAATTATTACCCTGAAATAAGTGAAATTTCTGCAATTTTTACCCAAAATAAGGGAAATTTCTGCATTTTTGCCCCCAATTATGGGGAATTTCAGCCTTCTTACCTGAAAATATGGGGAATTTCTGTGTTTTTGCCACAAAATATTAGGAATTTCTGCCTTTTTGCCCCAAAATAAGAAAAATTTCTGCATTTTTCCCTGAAATAAATGAAATTTCTGCAATTTTACCTAAAATAAGTGGAAATTCTGAGTTTTGCCCCAAAATAAGGAGAATTGCTGTCTTTTTGCCCCAACATATAGGGAATTTCTGCCTTTTTGCCCCACAAATAGGGGAATTTCTGCAATTTTGTTACAAAATACGGTGAATTTCGGCCGTTTTCCCCGAAAATAAGGGGAATGCATACCTTTTTGCCATATAAAAGGGAAATTTCTTCATTTTTGCCCCAAAATAAGGAGAATTTCTGCCTTTTTGCCTCTAAATAAGTGGAATTTCTGTCTTTTTCCCCCAAAACAAAGGAAATTTCTGTTTTTTTTGCCCAAAAATAAGGGGAATTTCTGACATATTACCCTGAAATAAGTAAAATTTCTGCAATTTTGTCCCAAAATAAGGGAAATTTCTGCCTTTTTGCCCCCAAATAAGGGGAATTTCAGCCTTTTTACCTCAAAATAAGGAGAATTTCTGCATTTTTGTCACATAATTTACAGAATTTCTGCCTTTTTGCCCCATAATAAGGAAAATTTCTACAATTTTGCCCCGAAATAAGAGGAATTTCTCCTTTTTTGCCCCAAAATAAAGGAAATTTCAGCCTTTTTACCTGAAGATAAGTAAAATTACTGCAATTTTGCCCCAAATAAGGGAAATTTCTGCAATTTTGAACCAAAATAAGGTAAATTTCTGCAATATTGCCCCAAAATAAAGGAAATTTCTTGAATTTTGCCCCAAAATAAGGGGAATTTCTGCCTTTTGCCCCAAAATTAGGGGAATTTCTGCAATTTTGCTCCAAAATACGGGGAATTTCTGCCTGTTTGCCCGAAAATAAGGGGAATGCATACCTTTTTGCCATAAGTAAGTGAAATTTCTTCATTTTTGCTCCAAAATAAGGGGATTTTCTGCTTTTTTGCCTTAAATGAGTGGAATTTCTGTCTTTTTCCTCCAAAACAAAGGGAATTTCTGACTTTTTTACCCCAAATAATGGGAATTTCTGACTTATTACTCTGAAATAAGTGAAATATCTGCAATTTTGCCCCAAAATAAGGTGAATTTCTGCCTTTTTGCCCTCAAATGAGGGGAATTTCAGCCTTTTTACTACAAAATAAGGGGAATTTTGCATTTTTGCCACAAAATATAAGGAATTTCTGCATTTTTGCCACAAAATAAGGAAAATTTCTGCCTTTTTTCCCTGAAATAAGTGAAATTTCTGCAATTTTGCTCCAAAATAAGGGAAATTTTTGCCTTTTTGCCCTTAAATATGTGAAATTTCTGCAATTTTACCCCAAAATAAGGTGAATTTCGGCCTTTTTGCCCCAAAATAATGAGAATTTCTGTTTTATTGCCCCACCATATAGGGAATTTCTGCCTTTTTGCCCCACAATTAGGGAAATTTCTGCAATTTTGCTCCAAAATACGGAGAATTTCTGCCTTTTTGCCTCTAAATAAGTGGAATTTCTGTCTTTTTCCTTCAAAACAAAGGGAATTTCTGTCTTTTTTGCCCCAAAATAATGGGAATTTCTGACTTATTACCTGAAGTAAGTGAAATTTCTGCAATTTTGCCCCAAAATAAGAGAAATTTCTGCAATTTTGCCCCAATGTAAAGGAATTTTCTGCAATTTTGCCCCAAAATAAGGGGAATTTCTGACTGTTTGCTCCTGAAAAAAGAAGATTTTCTGTCTTTTTGCCACAAAATAAGAAGAATTTCTGCCTTTTTGCCCGAAAATTATGAGAATTTCTGCAATTTTGCTTCAAAATACGGGGAATTTCTGCTTTTTATCCCAAAAGTAAGGGGAATGTATACGTTTTGCCACATAAAAGGGAAATTTCTTCATTTTTGCCCCAAAATAAGAGAGATTTCTGCCTTTTTCCCTCAAAATAAGTGAAATTTCTGCCTTTTGACCCAAAAATAAACGGAATTTCTGTCTTTTTGCCCCAAAATAAAAGGAATTTTTGAATTATGCCCTGAAATAAGTGAAATTTCTTCAATTTTGCTCCAAAATAAAAGAAATTTCTGCCTTTTTGCCACAAAATAAGGGAAATTTCTGCCTTTTTGCCCCCTAATAAAAGAAATTTCAGCCTTTTTACCTCAAAATAAAGGGAATTCCTGCATTTTTGCCACAAAATATTAAGAATTTCTGAATTTTTGCCCCAAAATAAAGAAAATTTCTGCCTTTTTTCCCTGAAATAAGTGAAATTTCTGCAATTTTGCCCCAAAATAAGTGAAATTTCTGCAATTTTGCTCCAAAATAAGGGAAATTTCTGGAATTTTGTCCCAAAATAAGTGGTATTTCTGAGTTTTGCCCCAAAATAAGGAGAATTTCTGTCTTTTTGCCCCACTATATAGGGAATTTCTGCCCTTTTGACCCACAATTAGGGGAATTTCTGAAATTTTGCTCCAAAATACGGGGAATTTCTGCCTTTTTGCCCGAAAATAAGGGGAATGCATAACTTTTTGCCATATAAAGGGAAATTTCTTCATTTTTGCTCCAAAATAAGGGGAATTTCTGCCTTTTTGCCTCTAAATAAGTGGAATTTCTGCAATTTTCCCCCAAAATAAAGGGAATTTCTGTTATTTTTTTCCCAAAATAAGGGGAATTTCTGACTTATTACCCTGAAATAAGTGAAATTTCTGCAATTTTGCCCCAAAATAAGGGAAATTTCTGCCTTTTTGCCCTGAAATATGTGAAATTTCTGCAATTTTACCCCAAAATAAGGTGAATTTCTGCCTTTTTGCCCCAAAATAATGGGAATTTCTGCCTTTTTGCCTCTAAATAAGTGGAATTTCTGTCTTTTTCCCCCAAAACAAAGGGAATTTCTGTCTTTTTTGCCCCAAAATAAGGGGGATTTTTAACTTATTACCCTGAAATAAGTGAAATTTCTGCAATTTTGCCCCAAAATAAAGGAAATTTTTGCAATTTTGCACCAATTAAAGGAAATTTCTGCAATTTTGCCCCAAAATAAGGGGAATTTCTGACTGTTTGCTGCCGAAAAAAGGAGATTTTCTGTCTTTTTGCCCCAAAATAAGGAGAATTTCTGTCTTTTTGCCCGAAAATTATGAGAATTTCTGCAATTTTGCTTCAAAATACGGGGAATTTCTGCTTTTTATCCCGAAAGTAAGGGAAAAGTATACCTTTTGCCACAAAAAAGGGAAATTTCTTCATTTTTGCCCCAGAATAAGAGGAATTTCTGTCTTTTAACCTAAAAATAAGTGAAATTTCTTCCTTTTTACCCAAAAATAAATGGAATTTCTGTCTTTTTGCCCCAAAATAAAAGGAATTTTTGAGTTATGCCCTGAAAAAAGTGATATTTCTGCAATTTTGCCCCAAAATAAAAGAAATTTCTGCCTTTTTGCCACAAAATTAGGGGAATTTTTGTCTCTTTGCCCCAAAATAAGGGAAATTTCTGTCTTTTTAGCCCAAAAAAAGAGAATTTCTGTCTTTTTGTCCCAAAATAAGGAAAATTTATGCCTTTTGCCCTCAAATAAGGGGAATTTCAGCCTTTTTACCTCAAAATAAAAGGAATTTCTGCATTTTTGCCACAAAATATTAAGAATTTCTGCATTTTTGCCCCAAAATAAGGAAAATTTCTGCCTTTTTTCTTTGAAATAAGTGAAATTTCTGCAATTTTGCCCCAAAATAAGGGAAATTTCTGCCTTTTTGCCCTGAAATATGTGAAATTGCTGCAATTTTACCCCAAAATAAGGTGAATTTCTGCCTTTTTGCCATAAAATAATGGGAATTTCTGCCTTTTTGCCCCAAAATAAGAAAAATTTTTGATTTTTTTCTCTGAAATAAGTGAAATTTCTGCAATTTTGCCCCAAAATAAGGGAAATTTCTGCAATTTTGCCCCAAAATAAGGGAAATTTCTGGAATTTTGCCCCAAAATAAGTGGAATTTCTGAGTTTTGCCCCAAAATAAGGAGAATTTCTCTCTTTTTGCCCCAACATATAGGGAATTTCTGCATTTTTGCCCCACAATTATAGGAATTTCTGCAATTTTGCTCAAAATACAGGAAATTTCTGTCTTTTTGCCCGAAAATAAGGGGAATGCATAACTTTTTGCCATAAAAAAGGGAAATTTCATCATTTGAGCTCCAAAATAAGAGGAAATTTCTGCCTTTTTGCCTCTAAATAAGTGGAATTTCTGTCTTTTTCTCCCAAAACAAAGGGAATTTCTGTCTTTTTGCCCCAAAATAAGGGGATTTTCTGACTTATTACCCTAAAATATGTGAAATTTTTTGCAATTTTGCCCCCAAATTAGGGAATTCTCTGCCTTTATGCCCTGAAATATGTGAAATTTCTTCAATTTTACCCCCAAAAAAGGTGAATTTCTGCATTTTTGCCCCACAATAATGGGAATTTCTGCCTTATTGCCCCAAAATAAGAAAAATTTTTGCTTTTTTTCTCTGAAATAAGTGAAATTTCTGCAATTTTGCCCTAAAATAAGATAAATATCTGCAATTTTTCCCCATAATAAGGGAAATGTCTGCAATTTTGCCCCAAAATAAAGAGAATTTCATCCTTTTTGCCCCAAAATAAAGGAAATTTCAGCCTTTTTACCTGAAAATATGTGAAATTTCTGCAATTTTGCCCCAAATAAGGGAAATTTCTGCAATTATGCCACAATATAATGTAAATTCCTGCAATTTTGCCTTCCAAAAAAAGGAAATTTCTAGAATTTTGCCCCAAAATAAGGGGAATTTCTTATTTTTGCCCCAAAATACAGGGAATTTCTGCATTTTGCCCCAAAATTAGGGGAATTTCTGCAATTTTGCTCCAAAATACGGAGAATTTCTGCCTTTTTGCCTGAAAATAATGGGAATGCATACCTTTTTGCCCTTAAAAAAGAAACATTTCTTCATTTTTGCTCCAAAATAAGTGAAATTTCTGAGTTTTGCCCCTAAATAAGAAGAATTTCTGCCTTTTTGCCCCACAATAAGAGGAATTTCTGCAATTTTGCTCCAAAATACAGGAAATTTCTGTCTTTTTGCCTGAAAATAAGGGGAATGCATAACTTGTTACCATAAAAGGGGAAATTTCTTCATTTTTGCTACAAAATAAGGGGAATTTCTGCATTTTTACCTCAAAATAAGTGAAATTTCTCCATTTTTACCCAAAAATAAATGGAATTTCTGTCTTTTTGCCCCAAAATAAAAGGAATTTTTGATTTATGCCGTGAAATAAGTGATATATTTGCAATTTTGCCCTAAAATAAAAGAAATTTCTGCCTTTTTGCCACAAAAAAGGGGAATTTCTGTCTTTTTGCCCCAAAATGAGGGAAATTTCTGCCTTTTTGCCCCCAAATAAGCAGAATTTCATCCTTTTTACCTCAAAATGGGGGGAATTTCTGCATTTTTGCCACAAAATATTAAGAATTTCTGCATTTTTGCCACAAAATAAAGAAAATTTCTGCCTTTTTTCCATGAAATAAGTGAAATTTCTGCAATTTTGCCTCAAAATAAGTGAAATTTCTGCAATTTTGCCCCAAAATAAGGTAAATTTCTGCTGTTTTGCCCTGAAATATGTGAAATTTCTGCAATTTTACCCCAAAATAAGGTGAATTTCTGCATTTTTGCCCCAAAATAAAGAAAATTTTTGCATTTTTTCTCTGAAATAAGTGAAATTTCTGTAATTTTGCCCCAAAATAAGGGAAATTTCTGCAATTTTGCCCCAAAATAAGGGAAATTTCTGGAATTTTTCCCCAAAATAAGTGGAATTTCTGAGTTTTGCCCCAAAATAAGGAGAATTTCTGTCTTTTTGCCCCAAAATAAGGAGAATTTCTGTCTTTTTGCCCCAACATGTAGGGAATTTCTGCCTTTTTGCCCCACAATTAGGGGAATTTCTGCAATTTTTCTCCAAAATACGGGGAATTTCTGTCTTTTTGCCCGAAAACAAGGGGAATGCATAACTTGTTGCCATAAAAAGGGAAATTTCTTCATTTTTACTCCAAAATAAGTGGAATTTCTTCCATTTTGCCTCTAAATAAGTGGAATTTCTGTCTTTTTCCCCCAAAACAAAGGGAATTTCTGTCTTTTTTGACCCAAAATAAGGGGAATTTCTGATTTATTACCCTAAAATAAGTGAAATTTCTGCAATTTTGCCCCAAAATAAGGGAAATTTCTGCCTTTTTGCCCTGAAATATGTGAAATTTCTGCAATTTTACCCCAAAATAATGTGAATTTCTGCCTTTTTGCCCCAAAATAATGGGAATTTCTTCCTTTTTGCACCAAAGTAAGAAAAATTTCTGCTTTTTTTCTCTGAAATAAGTGAAATTTCTGCAATTTTGCCCTAAAATAAGGGAAATTTTTGCAATTTTGCCCCATAATAAGTAAAATGGCTGCAATTTTGCCCCAAAATAAAGGGAATTTCTCCCTTTTTGCCCCAAAATAAAGGAAATTTCTTCCTTTTTACCTGAAAATAAGTGAAATTTCTGCAATTTTGCCCCAAATAAAGGAAATTTCTGCAATTTTGCTCCAAAATAAGGTAAATTCCTGCAATTTTGCCCACAAAAAAGAAAATTTCTAGAATTTTGCCCCAAAATAAGGGGAATTTCTGATTTTTGCCCCAAAATAAAAGGAATTTCTGCCTTTTGCCCCAAAATTAGGGGAATTTCTGCAATTTTGCTCCAAAATACGGGGAATTTCTGCCTTTTTGCCTGAAAATAATGGGAATGCATACTTTTTTGCCATAAAAAGAAAAATTTCTTCATTTTTGCTACAAAATAAGGAGAATTTCTGCCTTTTCGCCTCTAGATAAGTGGAATTTCTGTCTTTTTCCTCCAAAACAAAGAGAATTTCTGTCTTATTTGCCCCAAAATAAGGGGAATTTCTGACTTATTACCCTGAAATAATTGAAATTTCTGCAATTTTGGCCAAAAATAAAGGAAATTTCTGCAATTTTGCCCCAAAATAAGGGGAATTTCTGACTGTTTGCTCCCGAAAGAAGGAGATTTTCTGTCTTTTTGCCTCAAAATAAGGAGAATTTCTGCCTTTTTGCCCGAAAATTATGAGAATTTCTGCAATTTTGCTTCAAAATACAGGGAATTTCTGCTTTTTATCCCAAAAGTAAGGGGAATGTATATTTTTTGCCACAAAAAAGGGAAATTTCTTCATTTTTGCCCCAAAATAAAAAGAATTTCTGCCTTTTTACCTCAAAATGATTGAAATTTCTGCCTTTTTAACCAAAAATAAACGGAATTTCTGTCTTTTTGCCCCAAAATAAAAGGAATTTTTGAATTATGCCCTGAAATAAGTAAAATTTCTGCAATTTTGCCCCAAAATAAAAGAAATTTCTGCCTTTTGCCCCAAAATTAGGGGAATTTCTGCAATTTTGCTCCAAAATACAGGGAATTTCTGCCTTTTTGCCCGAAAATAATGGGAATGCATACCTTTTTGCCATAAAAATAAGAAATTTCTTTATTTTCGCTCCAAAATAAGGGGAATTTCAGCATTTTTGCCTCTAAATAAGTGGAATTTCTGTCTTTTTCCCCCAAACAAAGGGAATTTCTTTCTTTTTTAACCCAAAATAAGGGGAATTTCTGATTTATTACCCTAAAATAAGTGAAATATCTGCAATTTTTCCCCAAAATAAGGGAAATTTCTGCCATTTTGTCCTGAAATATGTGAAATTTCTGTAATTTTACCCCAAAATAAGGTGAATTTCTGCCTTTTTCCCACAAAATAATGGGAATTTCTGCCTTTTTGCCCCAAAATAAGGAAAATTTTTGCCTTTTTTCTCTGAAATAAGTGAAATTACTGCAATTTTGCCCTAAAATAAGAGAAATTTCTGCATTTTGCCCTGAAATATGTGAAATTTCTGCAAATTTACCCCAAAATAAGGTGAATTTCTGCCTTATTGCCCCAAAATAATGGGAATTTCTGTTTTTTTGCCCCAAAATAAGAAAAATTTTTGCTTTTTTTCCCTGAAATAAGTAAAATTTCTGCAATTTTGCCCCAAAATAAGGGGAATTTCTGACTGTTTGCTCCTGAAAAAAGGAGATTTTCTGTATTTTTGCTCCAAAATAAGGAGAATTTCTGCTTTTTTGCCCGAAAATTATAAGAATTTCTGCAATTATGCTTCAAAATACAGGGAATTTCTACTTTTTATCCCGAAAGTAAGTGGAATGTATACCTTTTTCCACGAAAAAGGGAAATTTCTTAATTTTTGCCCCAAAATAAGAGGAATTTCTGCATTTTTACCTCAAAATAAGTGAAATTTCTCCTTTTTTACTTAAAAATAAATGGAATTTCTGACTTTTTGCAACAAAATAAAAGAAATTTTTGAATTATAACCTTAAATAAGTGATATTTCTGCAATTTTGCCCCAAAATATAGAAATTTCTGCCTTTTTTGCCACAAAATAAAGGGAATTTCTGTCTTTTTGCCCCAAAATAAGAGAAATTAATGCCTTTTTGCCCCCAAATAAGGGGAATTTCAGCCTTTTTACCTCAAAATAAGGGGAATTTCAGCATTTTTACCTCAAAATAAGGGGAATTTCTGCATTTTTGCCACAAAATATTAAGAATTTCTTAATTTTTTCCCCAAAATAAGGAAAATTTCTGCCTTTTTTCCCTGAAATAAGTGAAATTTCTGCAATTTTGCCCTAAAATAAGGGAAATTTCTGCAATTTTGCCCCAAAATAAGGGAAATTTCTGGAATTTTGCCCCAAAATAAGTGGAATTTCTGAGTTTTGCCCCAAAAGAAGGAGAATTTCTGTCTTTTGACCCCAACATATTGGGAATTTCTGCCTTTTTGCCTAACAATTAGGGGAATTTCTGCAATTTTGCCCCAAAATAAGGGAAATTTCTGCAATTTTGCCCCAATGTAAAAGAAATTTCTGCAATTTTGCCCCAAAATAAGGCAGTTTCAGACTGTTTGCTTCCGAAAAAAGATTTTCTGTATTTTTGCTCCAAAATAAGGAGAATTTCTGCTTTTTTGCCAGAAAATTATGAGAATTTCTGCAATTATGCTTCAAAATACGGGGAATTTCTGCTTTTTATCTCAAAAGTAAGGGGAATGTATACCTTTTTTAAAAAAAAGGGAAACTTCTTAATTTTTGCCCCAAAATAAGAGGAATTTCTGCCTTTTTGCACCCATTTAAGGGGAATTTCAGCCTTTTTACCTCAAAATAAGGGGAATTTCAGTATTTTTACCTCAAAATAAAGAAAATTTCTGCATTTTTTTCTGAAATAAGTGAAATTTCTGCAATTTTGCCCCAAAATAAGTGAAATTTCTGCAATTTTGCCCCAAAATGAGGGAAATTTCTGCCTTTTTGCCCTGAAATATGTGAAATTGCTGCAATTTTACCCTAAAATAAGGTGAATTTCTGCCTTTTTGCCCCAAAATAAATGGAATTTCTGCATTTTAGCCCTAAAATAGGAAAAATTTTTGCTTTTTTTCTCTGAAATAAGTGAAATTTCTGCAATTTTGCCCTATAATAAGGAAAATTTCTGCAATTTTGCCCCAAAATAAGGGAAATTTCTGGAATTTTGCCCCAAAATACGTGGAATTTCTGAGTTTTGCCCCAAAAGAAAGAGAATTTCTGTCTTTTTGCCCCAACATATAGGGAATTTCTGCCTTTTTGCCCCACAATTAGGGGAATTTCTGCAATTTTGCTCCAAAATGCAAGGAATTTCTGTCTTGTTGCCCGAAAATAAGTGGAATGCATAACTTTTTGCCATAAAAAGGGGAAATTTCTTTATTTTTGCTCCAAAATAAGGGGAATTTCAGTCTTTTTGCCTCTAAATAAGTGGAATTTCTGTCTTTTTCCCCCAAACAAAGGGAATTTCTGTCTTTTTAACGCAAAATAAGGGGAATTTTTGACTTATTACCCTAAAATAAGTGAAATATCTGCAATTTTGCCCCCAAATAAGGGAAATTTCTGCCATTTAGCCCTGAAATATGTGAAATTTCTGTAATTTTACCCCAAAATAAGGTGAATTTCTGCCTTTTTCCCCCAAAATAATGGGAATTTCTGCCTTTTTGCCCCAAAATAAAAAAATTTTTGCTTTTTTTCTCTGAAATAAGTGAAATTACTGCAATTTTGCCCTAAAATAAGAGAAATTTCTGCCTTTTTGCCCTGAAATATGTGAAATTTCTGCAATTTTACCACAAAATAAAATGAATTTCTGCCTTATTGCCCCAAAATAATAGGAATTTCTGTTATTTTTGCCCCAAAATAAGAAAAAATTTTTGCTTTTTTTTTCTGAAATAAGTAAAATTTCTGCAATTTTGCCCCAAAATAAGGGAAATTTCTGCAATTTTGCCCCAAAATAAGGAAAATTTCTGGAATTTTGCCCCAAAATACGTGGAATTTCTGAGTTTTGCCCCAAAATAAAGAGAATTTCTGTCTTTTTGCCTTAACATATAGGGAATTTCTGCCTTTTTGCCGAACATTTAGGGAAATTTCTGCAATTTTGCCCCAAAATAAGGGAAATTTCTGCAAATTTGCCCGAATGTAAAAGAAATTTCTGCAATTTTGCCCCAAAATAAGGGGAATTTCTGACTGTTTGCTCCCGAAAAAAGGAGATTTTCTGTATTTTTGCTCCAAAATAAGGAGAATTTCTGCTTTTTTGCCCGAAAATTATAAGAATTTCTGCAATTATGCTTCAAAATACGGAGAAATTTTACTTTTTATCCCAAAAGTAAGGGGAATGTATACCTTTTTCCACAAAAAAGGGAAATTTCTTAATTTTTGCCCCAAAATAAGAGGAATTTCTGCCTTTTTACCTCAAAATAAGTGAAATTTCTCCTTTTTTACCCAAAAATAAATGGAATTTCTGTTTTTTTGCAACAAAATAAAAGGAATTTTTGAATTATACCCTGAAATAAGTGATATTTCTGCAATTTTGCCCCAAAATAAAAGAAATTTCTTCCTTTTTGCCACAAAATAAGGGGAATTTCTGTGTTTTTGCCCCAAAATAATAGAAATTTCTGCCTTTTTGCCCCCAAATAAGGGGAATTTCAGCCTTTTTACCTCAAAATAAGGGGAATTTCAGCCTTTTTACCTCAAAATAAGGGGAATTTCTGCATTTTTGCCACAAAATATTAAGAATTTCTTAATTTTTTCCCCAAAATAAGGAAAATTTCTGCCTTTTTTTTCTGAAATAAGTGAAATTTCTGCAATTTTGCACCAAAATAAGTGAAATTTCTGCAATTTTGCCCCAAAATGAGGAAAATTTCTGCCTTTTTGCCCTGAAATATATTAAATTGCTCCAATTTTACCCTAAAATAAGGTGAATTTCTGCCTTTTTGCCCCAAAATAAGTGGAATTTCTGCATTTTAGCCCCAAAATAGAAAAAATTTTTGCTTTTTTTCTCTGAAATATGTGAAATTTCTGCAATTTTGCCCTAAAATAAGGGAAATTTCTGCAATTTTGCCCCAAAATAAGGGAAATTTCTGGAATTTTGCCCCAAAATACGTGGAATTTCTGAATTTTGCCCCAAAAGAAGGAGACTTTCTGTTTTTTGCTCCAACATATAGGGAATTTCTGTCTTTTTGCCCCACAATTAGAGGAATTTCTGCAATTTAGCTCCAAAATGCAAGGAATTTCTGTCTTGTTGGCCGAAAATAAGTGGAATGCATAACTTTTTGCCATAAAAAATGGAAATTTCTTTATTTTTGCTCCAAAATAAGGGGAATTTCAGCATTTTGCCTCTAAATAAGTGGAATTTCTGTCTTTTTCCCCCAAACAAAGGGAATTTCTGTCTTTTTTAACCCAAAATAAGGGGAATTATCTGCAATTTTGCCCCAAAATAAGGGAAATTTCTGCCATTTTATCCTGAAATATGTGAAATTTCTGTAATTTTACCCCAAAATAAGGTGAATTTCTGCCTTTTTCCCCCAAAATAATTGGAATTTCTGCCTTTTTGCCCCAAAATAAAAAAAATTTTTGCTTTTTTTCTCTGAAATAAGTGAAATTACTGCAATTTTGCCCTAAAATAAGAGAAATTTCTGCCTTTTTGCCCTGAAATATGTGAAATTTCTGCAATTTTACCCCAAAATAAGGTGAATTTCTGCCTTATTGCCCCAAAATAATGGGAATTTCTGTTTTTTTGCCCCAAAATAAGAAAAATTTTTGATTTTTTTCCCTGAAATATGTAAAATTTCTGCAATTTTGCCCCAAAATAAGGGAAATTTCTGCAATTTTGTCCCAAAATAAGGAAAATTTCTGGAACTTTAGCCCAAAATACGTGGAATTTCTGAGTTTTGCCCCAAAATAAAGAGAATTTCGGTCTTTTTGCCCCAACATATAGGGAATTTCTGCCTTTTTGCCCAACAATTAGGAGAATTTCTGCAATTTTGCCCCAAAATAAGCGAAATTTCTGCAAATTTGCCCGAATGTAAAAGAAATTTCTGCAATTTTGCCCCAAAATAAGGGGAATTTTTGACTGTTTGCTCCCGAAAAAAGGAGATTTTCTGTATTTTTGTTCCAAAATTAGGAGAATTTCTGCTTTTTTGCCCGAAAATTATAAGAATTTCTGCAATTATGCTTCAAAATACGGGGAATTTCTACTTTTTATCCCGAAAGTAATGGGAATGTATACCTTTTTCCACAAAAAAGGAAAATTTCTTAATTTTTGCCCCAAAATAAGAGGAATTTCTGCCTTTTTACCTCAAAATAAGTGAAATTTCTCTTTTTTTACCCAAAAATAATTGGAATTTCTGTCTTTTTGCAACAAAATAAAAGGAATTTTTGAATTATACCCTGAAATAAGTGATATTTCTGCAATTTTGCCCCAAAATAAAAGAAATTTCTGCCTTTTTGCCCCCAAATAAGAGGAATTTCAGCCTTTTTACCTCAAAATAAGGGGAATTTCAGCCTTTTTACCTCAAAATAAGGGGAATTTCTGCATTTTTGCCACAAAATATTAAGAATTTCTTAATTTTTTCCCCAAAATAAGGAAAATTTCTGCCTTTTTTCCCTGAAATAAGTGAAATTTCTGCAATTTTGCCCTAAAATAAGGGAAATTTCTGCAATTTTGCCCCAAAATAAAGGAAATTTCTGGAATTTTGCCCCAAAATGCGTGGAATTTCTGAGTTTTGCCTCAAAATAAGGAGAATTTCTGTCTTTTTGCCCCAACATATAGGGAATTTCTAACTTTTTGCCCAACAATTAGGGGAATTTCTGCAATTTTGCCCCAAAATAAGAAAAAATTTCTGCAATTTTGCCCCAATGTAAAAGAAATTTCTGCAATTTTGCCCCAAAATAAGGGGAATTTCTGACTGCTTCCGAAAAAAAAAGATTTTCTGTATTTTTGCTCCAAAATAAGGAGAATTTCTGCTTTTTTGCCCGAAAATTATGAGAATTTCTGAAATTGTGCTTCAAAATATGGGTAATATTTGCTTTTTATCCCAAAAGTAAAGGGAATGTATACCTTTTTTAAAAAAAAGGGAAATTTCTTAATTTTTGCCCCAAAATAAGAGGAATTTCTGCATTTTTACCTCAAAATAAGTTAAATTTCTTTTTTTTTACCCAAAAATAAATGGAATTTCTGTCTTTTTGCAACAAAATAAAAGAAATTTTTGAATTATACCCTGAAATAAGTGATATTTCTGCAATTTTGCCCCAAAATAAAGAAATTTCTGCCTTTTTTGCCACAAAATAAAGGGAATTTCTGTCTTTTTGCCCCAAAATAAGAGAAATTAATGCCTTTTTGCCCCCAAATAAGGGGAATTTCAGCCTTTTTACCTCAAAATAAGGGGAATTTCAGCATTTTTACCTCAAAATAAGGGGAATTTCTGCATTTTTGCCACAAAATATTAAGAATTTCTTAATTTTTTCCCCAAAATAAGGGAAATTTCTGCCTTTTTTCTCTGAAATAAGTGAAATTTCTGCAATTTTGCCCTAAAATAAGGGAAATTTCTGCAATTTTGCCCCAAAATAAGGGAAATTTCTGGAACTTTGCCCCAAAATACGTGGAATTTCTGAGTTTTGCCTCAAAAGAAGGAGAATTTCTGTCTTTTTGCCCCAACATATAGGGAATTTCTGCCTTTTTGCCCAACAATTAGGGGAATTTCTGGAATTTTGCTCCAAAATAAGGGAAATTTCTGCAATTTTGCCCCAATGTAAAAGAAATTTCTGCAATTTTGCCCCAAAATAAGGGGAATTTCTGACTGCTTCCGAAAAAAGAAGATTTTCTGTATTTTTGCTCCAAAATAAGGAGAATTTCTGCTTTTTTGCCCGAAAATTATGAGAATTTCTGCAATTATGCTTCAAAATACGGGGAATTTTTGCTTTTTATCCCCAATGTAAGGGGAATGTATACCTTTTTTAAAAAAAAGGGAAATTTCTTAATTTTTGCCCCAAAATAAGAGGAATTTCTGCCTTTTTACCTCAAAATAAGTGAAATTTCTCCTTTTTTACCCAAAAATAAATGGAATTTCTGATTTTTGCAACAAAATAAAAGGAATTTTTGAATTATACCCTGAAATAAGTGATATTTCTGCAATTTTGCCCCAAAATAAAAGAAATTTTTGCCTTTTTGCTACAAAATAAAGGGAATTTCTGTCTTTTTGCCCCAAAATAAAAGAAATTTCTGCCTTTTTGCACCCAATTAAGGGGAATTTCAGCCTTTTTACCTCAAAATAAGGGGAATTTCAGCATTTTTACCTCAAAATAAGGAAAATTTCTGCATTTTTGCCACAAAATTTTAAGAATTTCTTAATTTTTTGTCCAAAATAAGGAAATTTTCTGCCTTTTTTCCCTGAAATAAGTGAAATTTCTGCAATTTTGCCCCAAAATAAGTGAAATATCTGCAATTTTGCCCCAAAATGAGGGTTATTTCTGCATTTTTGCCCTGAAATATGTGAAATTGCTGCAATTTTACCCTAAAATAAGGTGAATTTCTGCCTTTTTGCCCCAAAACAAGTAGAATTTCTGCATTTCAGCCCCAAAATAGGAAAAATTTTTGCTTTTTTTCTCTGAAATAAGTGAAATTTCTGCAATTTTGCCCTAAAATAAGGAAAATTTCTGCAATTTTGCCCCAAAATAAGGAAATTTCTGGAATTTTGCCCCAAAATACGTGGAATTTCTGAGTTTTGCCCCAAAATAAGGAGAATTTCTGTCTTTTTGCACCAACATATAGGGAATTTCTGCCTTTTTGCCCAACAATTAGGAGAATTTCTGCAATTTTGCCCCAAAATAAGGGAAATTTCTGCAAATTTGCATAAATAAGGAAAATTTCTGCAATTTTGCCCCAAAATAAGGGAAATTTCTGGAATTTTGTCCCAAAATACGTGGAATTTCTGAATTTTGCCCCAAAATAATGAGAATTTCTGTCTTTTTGCCCCAACATATAGGGATTTCTGCCTTTTTGACCCACATTTAGGGGAATTTCTGCAATTTTGCTCCAAAATGCAAGGAATTTCTGTCTTGTTGCCCGAAAATAAGTGGAATGCATAACTTTTTGCCATAAAAAAGGGAAATTTCTTTATTTTTGCTCCAAAATAAGGGGAACTTCAGTCTTTTTGCCTCTAAATAAGTGGAATTTCTGTCTTTTTTAACCCAAAATAAGGGGAATTTCTGACTTATTACCCTAAAATAAGTGAAATATCTGCAATTTTGCCCCAAAATAAGGGAAATTTCTGCCATTTTGCCCTGAAATATGTGAAATTTCTGTAATTTTACCCCAAAATAAGGTGAATTTCTGCCTTTTTCCCCCAAAATAATGGGAATTTCTGCCTTTTTGGCCCAAAATAAAAAAAATTTTTGCTTTTTTTCTCTGAAATAAGTGAAATTACTGCAATTTTGCCCTAAAATAAGAGAAATTTCTGCCTTTTTGCCCTGAAATATGTGAAATTTCAGCAATTTTACCACAAAATAAGGTGAATTTCTGCCTTATTGCCCCAAAATAATGGGAATTTCTGTTTTTTTGCCCCAAAATAAGAAAAATTTTTGATTTTTTTTTCCCTGAAATAAGTAAAATTTCTGCAATTTTGCCCCAAAATAAGGGGAATTTCTGACTGTTTGCTCCCGAAAAAAGGAGATTTTCTGTATTTTTGCTCCAAAATAAGGAGAATTTCTGCTTTTTTGCCCGAAAATTGTGAGAATTTCTGCAATTATGCTTCAAAATACAGGGAATTTTTGCTTTTTATCCCAAAAGTAAGGGGAATGTATACCTTTTTTTAAAAAAAGGGAAATTTCTTAATTTTTGCACCAAAATAAGAGGAATTTCTGCCTTTTTACCTCAAAATAAGTGAAATTTCTCCTTTTTTACCCAAAATTAAATGGAATTTCTGTCTTTTTGCAACAAAATAAAAGAAATTTTGAATTATACCCTGAAATAAGTGATATTTCTGCAATTTTGCCCCAAAATAAATGAAATTTCTGCCTTTTTGCCACAAAATAAGGGGAATTTCTGTCTTTTTGCCCCAAAATAAGAGAAATTTCTGCCTTTTTGCCCCCAAATAAGGGGAATTTCAGACTTTTTACATCAAAATAAGGGGAATTTCAGCCTTTTTACCTCAAAATAAGGGGAATTTCTGCATTTTTGCCACAAAATATTAAGAATTTCTTAATTTTTTCCCCAAAATAAGGAAAATTTCTGCCTTTTTTCCCTGAAATAAGTGAAATTTCTGCAATTTTTTTCTAAAATAAGGGAAATTTCTGCAATTTTGCCCCAAAATAAGGGAAATTTCTGGAATTTTGCCCCAAAATACATGGAATTTCTGAGTTTTGCCCCAAAAGAAGGAGAATTTCTGTCTTTTTGCCCCAACATATAGGGAATTTCTGCCTTTTTGCCCAACAATTAGGTAAATTTCTGCAATTTTGCCCCAAAATAAGGGAAATTTCTGCAATTTTGCCGCAATGTAAAAGAAATTTCTGCAATTTTGCCCCAAAATAATGGGAATTTCTGAATATTTGCTTCCGAAAAAAGAAGATTTTCTGTATTTTTGCTCCAAAATAAGGAGAATTTCTGCTTTTTTGCCTGAAAATTGTGAGAATTTCTGCAATTATGCTTCAAAATACAGGGAATTTTTGCTTTTTATCCCAAAAGTAAGGGGAATGTATACCTTTTTTAAAAAAAAGGGAAATTTCTTAATTTTTGCCCCAAAATAAGAGGAATTTCTGCCTTTTTACCTCAAAATAAGTGAAATTTCTCCTTTTTTACCCAAAAATAAATGGAATTTCTGTCTTTTTGCAACAAAATAAAAGGAATTTTTGAATTATACCCTGAAATAAGTGATATTTCTGCAATTTTGCCCCAAAATAAAAGAAATTTTTGCCTTTTTGCTACAAAATAAGGGGAATTTCTGTCTTTTTGCCCCAAAATAAGAGAAATTTCTGCATTTTTGCACCCAATTAAGGGGAATTTCAGCCTTTTTACCTCAAAATAATGGGAATTTCAGCATTTTTACCTCAAAATAAGGAAAATTTCTGCATTTTTGCCACAAAATATTAAGAATTTTTTAATTTTTTTCCCAAAATAAGGAAAATTTCTGCCTTTTTTTCTGAAATAAGTGAAATTTCTGCAATTTTGCACCAAAGTAAGTGAAATTTCTGCAATTTTGCCCCAAAATGAGGGAAATTTCTGCCTTTTTGCCCTGAAATATATTAAATTGCTGCAATTTTACCCTGAAATAAGGTGAATTTCTGCCTTTTTGCCCCAAAATAAGTGGAATTTCTGCATTTTAGCCCCAAAATAGGAAAAATTTTTGCTTTTTTTCTCTGAAATAAGTGAAATTTCTGCAATTTTGCCCTAAAATAAGGAAAATTTCTGCAATTTTGCGCTAAAATAAGGGAAATTTCTGGAATTTTGCCCCAAAATACATGGAATTTCTGAGTTTTGCCCCAAAAGAAGGAGAATTTCTGTCTTTTTCCCCAACATATAGGGAATTTCTGTCTTTTTGCGCCACAATTAGGGGAATTTCTGCAATTTTGCTCCAAAATGCAAGGAATTTCTGTCTTGTTGCCTGAAAATAAGTAGAATGCATAACTTTTTGCCATAAAAAAGGGAAATTTCTTTATTTTTGCTCCAAAATAAGGGGAATCTCAGCATTTTGCCACTAAATAAGTGGAATTTCTGTCTTTTTCCCCCAAACAAAGGGAATTTCTGTCTTTTTAACCCAAAATAAGGGGAATTTCTGACTTATTACCCTAAAATAAGTGAAATATCTGCAATTTAGCCCCAAAATAAGGGAAATTTCTGCCATTTTGCCCTGAAGTATGTGAAATTTCTGTAATTTTACCCCAAAAGAAGGTGAATTTCTGCTTTTTTCCCCCAAAATAATGGGAATTTCTGCCTTTTTGCCCCAAAATAAAAAAATTTTTGCTTTTTTTCTCTGAAATAAGTGAAATTACTGCAATTTTGCCCTAAAATAAGAGAAATTTCTGCCTTTTTGCCCTGAAATATGTGAAATTTCTGCAATTTTACCCCAAAATAAGGTGAATTTCTGCCTTATTGCCCCAAAATAATGGAAATTTCTGTTTTTATGCTCCAAAATAAGAAAAATTTTTGATTTTTTTCCCTGAAATAAGTGAAATTTCTGCAATTTTGCCCCAAAATAAAGGAAATTTCTGCAATTTTGCCCCAAAATAAGGAAAATTTCTGGAACTTTGCCCCAAAATACGTGGAATTTCTGAGTTTTGCCCCAAAATAAGGAGAATTTCTGTCTTTTTGCCCCAACATATAGGGAATTCCTGCCTTTTTGCCCAACAATTAGGAAAATTTCTGCAATTTTGCCCCAAAATAAGGGAAATTTCTGCAAATTTGCCCGAATGTAAAAGAAATTTCTGCAATTTTGCCCCAAAATAAGGGGAATTTCTGACTGTTTGCTCCCGAAAAAAGGAGATTTTCTGTATTTTCGCTCCAAAATAAGGAGAATTTCTGCTTTTTTGCCCGAAAATTATAAGAATTTCTGCAATTATGCTTCAAAATACGGGGAATTTCTACTTTTTATCCCGAAAGTAATGGGAATGTATACCTTTTTCCACAAAAAAGGGAAATTTCTTAATTTTTGCCCCAAAATAAGAGGAATTTCTGCCTTTTTACCTCAAAATAAGTGAAATTTCTCTTTTTTTACCCAAAAATAAATGGAATTTCTGTCTGTTTGCAACAAAATAAAAGGAATTTTTGAATTATACCCTGAAATAAGTGATATTTCTGCAATTTTGCCCCAAAATAAAAGAAATTTCTGCCTTTTTGCCCCCAAATAAGAGGAATTTCAGCCTTTTTACCTCAAAATAAGGGGAATTTCAGCCTTTTTACCTCAAAATAAGGGGAATTTCTGCATTTTTGCCACAAAATATTAAGAATTTCTTAATTTTTTCCCCAAAATAAGGAAAATTTCTGCCTTTTTTCCCTGAAATAAGTGAAATTCCTGCAATTTTGCCCTAAAATAAGAGAAATTTCTGCAATTTTGCCCCAAAATAAGGGAAATTTCTGGAACTTTGCCCCAAAATACATGGAATTTCTGAGTTTTGCCTCAAAATAAGGAGAATTTCTGTCTTTTTGCCCCAACATATAGGGAATTTCTAACTTTTTGCCCAACAATTAGGGGAATTTCTGCAATTTTGCCCCAAAATAAGGGAAATTTCTGCAATTTTGCCCCAATGTAAAAGAAATTTCTGCAATTTTGCCCCAAAATAAGGGGAATTTCTGACTGCTTCCGAAAAAAAAAAGATTTTCTCTATTTTTGCTCCAAAATAAGGAGAATTTCTGCTTTTTTGCCCGAAAATTATGAGAATTTCTGCAATTATGCTTCAAAATATGGGGAATTTTTGCTTCTTATCCCAAAAGTAAGGGGAATGTATACCTTTTTTAAAAAAAAGGGAAATTTCTTAATTTTTGCCCCAAAATAAGAGGAATTTCTGCCTTTTTACCTCAAAATAAGTGAAATTTCTCCTTTTTACCCAAAAATAAATGGAATTTCTGTCTTTTTGCAACAAAATAAAAGGAATTTTTGAATTATACCCTGAAATAAGTGATATTTCTGCAATTTTGCCCCAAAATAAAAGAAATTTTTGCCTTTTTGCTACAAAATAAGGGGAATTTCTGTCTTTTTGCCCCAAATTAAGAGAAATTTCTGCATTTTTGCACCCAATTAAGGGGAATTTCAGCATTTTTACGTCAAAATAAGGGGAATTTCAGCATTTTTACCTCAAAATTAAAAAAAATTCTGCATTTTTGCCACAAAATTTTAAGAATTTCTTAATTTTTTCTCCAAAATAAGGAAATTTTCTGCCTTTTTTCCCTGAAATAAGTGAAATTTCTGCAATTTTGCCCCAAAATAAGTGAAATTTTTGCAATTTTGCCCCAAAATGAGGGAAATTTCTGCCTTTTTGCACTGAAATATGTGAAATTGCTGCAATTTTACCCTAAAATAAGGTGAATTTCTGCCTTTTTGCCCCAAAATAAGTAAAATATCTGCATTTTAGCCCCAAAATAGGAAAAATTTTTGCTTTTTTTCTCTGAAATAAGTGAAATTTCTGCAATTTTGCCCTAAAATAACGAAAATTTCTGCAATTTTGCCCCAAAATAAGGGAAATTTCTGGAATTTTGCCCCAAAATACGTCGAATTTTTGAGTTTTGCCCCAAAATAAGGAGAATTTCTGTCTTTTTGCCCAAACATATAGGGAATTTCTGCCTTTTTGCCCATCAATTAGGAGAATTTCTGCAATTTTGCCCCAAAATAAGGGAAATTTCTGCAAATTTGCCCTAAAATAAGGAAAATTTCTGCAATTTTGCCCCAATATAAGGGAAGTTTCTGAAATTTTGCCCCAAAATACGTGGAATTTCTGAATTTTGCCCCAAAATAATGAGAATTTCTGTCTTTTTGCCCCAACATATAGGGAATTTCTGCCTTTTTGCCCCACATTTAGGGGAATTTCTACAATTTTGCTCCAAAATGCAAGGAATTTCTGTCTTGTTGCCCGAAAATAAGTGGAATGCATAACTTTTTGCCATAAAAAAGGGAAATTTCTTTATTTTTGCTCCAAAATAAGGGGAATTTCAGTCTTTTTGCCTCTAAATAATTGGAATTTCTGTCTTTTTCCCCCAAACAAAGGGAATTTCTGTCTTTTTTAACCCAAAATAAGGGCAATTTCTGACTTATTACCCTAAAATAAATGAAATATCTGCAATTTTGCCCCAAAATAAGGGAAATTTCTGCCATTTTGCCCTGAAATATGTGAAATTTCTGTAATTTTACTCCAAAATAAGGTGAATTTCTGCCTTTTTCCCCCAAAATAATGGGAATTTCTGCCTTTTTGCCCCAAAATAAAAAAATTTTTGCTTTTTTTCTCTGAAATAAATGAAATTACTGCAATTTTGCCCTAAAATAAGAGAAATTTCTGCCTTTTTGCCCTGAAATATGTGAAATTTCTGCAATTTTACCACAAAATAAGGTGAATTTCTGCCTTATTGCCCCAAAATAATGGGAATTTCTGGTTTTTTTGCCCCAAAATAAGAAAAATTTTTGCTTTTTTTTCCCTGAAATAAGTAAAATTTCTGCAATTTTGCCCCAAAATAAGGGGAATTTCTGACTGTTTGCTCCCGAAAAAAGGAGATTTTCTGTATTTTTGCTCCAAAATAAGGAGAATTTCTGCTTTTTTGCCCGAAAATTATAAGAATTTCTGCAATTATGCTTCAAAATACGGGGAATTTCTACTTTTTATCCCGAAAGTTAGGGGAATGTATACCTTTTTCCACAAAAACGGAAATTTCTTAATTTTTGCCCCAAAATAAGAGGAATTTCTGCATTTTTACGTCAAAATAAGTGAAATTTCTCCTTTTTTACCCAAAATTAAATGGAATTTCTGTCTTTTTGCAACAAAATAAAAAGAATTTTTGAATTATACCCTGAAATAAGTGATATTTCTGCAATTTTGCCCCAAAATAAAAGAAATTTCTGCCTTTTTGCCACAAAATAAGGGGAATTTCTGTCTTTTTGCCCCAAAATAAGAGAAATTTCTGCCTTTTTGCCCCCAAATAAGGGGAATTTCAGCCTTTTTACCTAAAAATAAGGGGAATTTCAGCCTTTTTACCTCAAAATAAGGGGAATTTCTGCATTTTTCCCACAAAATATTAAGAATTTGTTGATTTTTTCAACAAAATAAGGAAAATTTCTGCCTTTTTTCCCTGAAATAAGTGAAATTTCTGCAATTTTTTTCTAAAATAAGGGAAATTTCTGCAATTTTGCCCCAAAATAAGGGAAATTTCTGGAATTTTGCCCCAAAATACATGGAATTTCTGAGTTTTGCCCCAAAAGAAGGAGAATTTCTGTCTTTTTGCCCCAACATATAGGGAATTTCTGCCTTTTTGCCCAAAAATAAGGGGAATTTCTGCAATTTTGCCCCAAAATAAAAGAAATTTCTGCAATTTTGCCCCAATGTAAAAGAAATTTCTGCAATTTTGCCCCAAAATAATGGGAATTTCTGACTATTTGCTTCCGAAAAAAAGAAGATTTTCTGTATTTTTGCTCCAAAATAAGGAGAATTTCTGCTTTTTTGCCCGAAAATTGTGAGAAATTCTGCAATTATGCTTCAAAATACAGGGAATTTTTGCTTTTTATCCCAAAAGTAAGGGGAATGTATACCTTTTTTTTAAAAAGGGAAATTTCTTAATTTTTGCCCCAAAATAAGAGGAATTTCTGCCTTTTTACCTCAAAATAAGTGAAATTTCTCCTTTTTTACCCAAAAATAAATGGAATTTCTGTCTTTTTGCAACAAAATAAAAGGAATTTTTGAATTATACCCTGAAATAAGTGATATTTCTGCAATTTTGCCCCAAAATAAAAGAAATTTTTGCCTTTTTGCTACAAAATAAGGGGAATTTCTGTCTTTTTGCCCCAAAATAAGAGAAATTTCTGCATTTTTGCACCCAATTAAGGGGAATTTCAGCCTTTTTACCTCAAAATAATGGGAATTTCAGCATTTTTACCTCAAAATAAGGAAAATTTCTGCATTTTTGCCACAAAATATTAAGAATTTTTTAATTTTTTTCCCAAAATAAGGAAAATTTCTGCCTTTTTTTCTGAAATAAGTGAAATTTCTGCAATTTTGCACCAAAGTAAGTGAAATTTCTGCAATTTTGCCCCAAAATGAGGGAAATTTCTGCCTTTTTGCCCTGAAATATATTAAATTGCTGCAATTTTACCCTGAAATAAGGTGAATTTCTGCCTTTTTGCCCCAAAATAAGTGGAATTTCTGCATTTTAGCCCCAAAATAGGAAAAATTTTTGCTTTTTTTCTCTGAAATAAGTGAAATTTCTGCAATTTTGCCCTAAAATAAGGAAAATTTCTGCAATTTTGCGCTAAAATAAGGGAAATTTCTGGAATTTTGCCCCAAAATACATGGAATTTCTGAGTTTTGCCCCAAAAGAAGGAGAATTTCTGTCTTTTTCCCCAACATATAGGGAATTTCTGTCTTTTTGCGCCACAATTAGGGGAATTTCTGCAATTTTGCTCCAAAATGCAAGGAATTTCTGTCTTGTTGCCTGAAAATAAGTAGAATGCATAACTTTTTGCCATAAAAAAGGGAAATTTCTTTATTTTTGCTCCAAAATAAGGGGAATCTCAGCATTTTGCCACTAAATAAGTGGAATTTCTGTCTTTTTCCCCCAAACAAAGGGAATTTCTGTCTTTTTAACCCAAAATAAGGGGAATTTCTGACTTATTACCCTAAAATAAGTGAAATATCTGCAATTTAGCCCCAAAATAAGGGAAATTTCTGCCATTTTGCCCTGAAGTATGTGAAATTTCTGTAATTTTACCCCAAAAGAAGGTGAATTTCTGCTTTTTTCCCCCAAAATAATGGGAATTTCTGCCTTTTTGCCCCAAAATAAAAAAATTTTTGCTTTTTTTCTCTGAAATAAGTGAAATTACTGCAATTTTGCCCTAAAATAAGAGAAATTTCTGCCTTTTTGCCCTGAAATATGTGAAATTTCTGCAATTTTACCCCAAAATAAGGTGAATTTCTGCCTTATTGCCCCAAAATAATGGAAATTTCTGTTTTTATGCTCCAAAATAAGAAAAATTTTTGATTTTTTTCCCTGAAATAAGTGAAATTTCTGCAATTTTGCCCCAAAATAAAGGAAATTTCTGCAATTTTGCCCCAAAATAAGGAAAATTTCTGGAACTTTGCCCCAAAATACGTGGAATTTCTGAGTTTTGCCCCAAAATAAGGAGAATTTCTGTCTTTTTGCCCCAACATATAGGGAATTCCTGCCTTTTTGCCCAACAATTAGGAAAATTTCTGCAATTTTGCCCCAAAATAAGGGAAATTTCTGCAAATTTGCCCGAATGTAAAAGAAATTTCTGCAATTTTGCCCCAAAATAAGGGGAATTTCTGACTGTTTGCTCCCGAAAAAAGGAGATTTTCTGTATTTTCGCTCCAAAATAAGGAGAATTTCTGCTTTTTTGCCCGAAAATTATAAGAATTTCTGCAATTATGCTTCAAAATACGGGGAATTTCTACTTTTTATCCCGAAAGTAATGGGAATGTATACCTTTTTCCACAAAAAAGGGAAATTTCTTAATTTTTGCCCCAAAATAAGAGGAATTTCTGCCTTTTTACCTCAAAATAAGTGAAATTTCTCTTTTTTTACCCAAAAATAAATGGAATTTCTGTCTGTTTGCAACAAAATAAAAGGAATTTTTGAATTATACCCTGAAATAAGTGATATTTCTGCAATTTTGCCCCAAAATAAAAGAAATTTCTGCCTTTTTGCCCCCAAATAAGAGGAATTTCAGCCTTTTTACCTCAAAATAAGGGGAATTTCAGCCTTTTTACCTCAAAATAAGGGGAATTTCTGCATTTTTGCCACAAAATATTAAGAATTTCTTAATTTTTTCCCCAAAATAAGGAAAATTTCTGCCTTTTTTCCCTGAAATAAGTGAAATTCCTGCAATTTTGCCCTAAAATAAGAGAAATTTCTGCAATTTTGCCCCAAAATAAGGGAAATTTCTGGAATTTTGCCCCAAAATACATGGAATTTCTGAGTTTTGCCTCAAAATAAGGAGAATTTCTGTCTTTTTGCCCCAACATATAGGGAATTTCTAACTTTTTGCCCAACAATTAGGGGAATTTCTGCAATTTTGCCCCAAAATAAGGGAAATTTCTGCAATTTTGCCCCAATGTAAAAGAAATTTCTGCAATTTTGCCCCAAAATAAGGGGAATTTCTGACTGCTTCCGAAAAAAAAAAGATTTTCTCTATTTTTGCTCCAAAATAAGGAGAATTTCTGCTTTTTTGCCCGAAAATTATGAGAATTTCTGCAATTATGCTTCAAAATATGGGGAATTTTTGCTTCTTATCCCAAAAGTAAGGGGAATGTATACCTTTTTTAAAAAAAAGGGAAATTTCTTAATTTTTGCCCCAAAATAAGAGGAATTTCTGCCTTTTTACCTCAAAATAAGTGAAATTTCTCCTTTTTACCCAAAAATAAATGGAATTTCTGTCTTTTTGCAACAAAATAAAAGGAATTTTTGAATTATACCCTGAAATAAGTGATATTTCTGCAATTTTGCCCCAAAATAAAAGAAATTTTTGCCTTTTTGCTACAAAATAAGGGGAATTTCTGTCTTTTTGCCCCAAATTAAGAGAAATTTCTGCATTTTTGCACCCAATTAAGGGGAATTTCAGCATTTTTACGTCAAAATAAGGGGAATTTCAGCATTTTTACCTCAAAATTAAAAAAAATTCTGCATTTTTGCCACAAAATTTTAAGAATTTCTTAATTTTTTCTCCAAAATAAGGAAATTTTCTGCCTTTTTTCCCTGAAATAAGTGAAATTTCTGCAATTTTGCCCCAAAATAAGTGAAATTTTTGCAATTTTGCCCCAAAATGAGGGAAATTTCTGCCTTTTTGCACTGAAATATGTGAAATTGCTGCAATTTTACCCTAAAATAAGGTGAATTTCTGCCTTTTTGCCCCAAAATAAGTAAAATATCTGCATTTTAGCCCCAAAATAGGAAAAATTTTTGCTTTTTTTCTCTGAAATAAGTGAAATTTCTGCAATTTTGCCCTAAAATAACGAAAATTTCTGCAATTTTGCCCCAAAATAAGGGAAATTTCTGGAATTTTGCCCCAAAATACGTCGAATTTTTGAGTTTTGCCCCAAAATAAGGAGAATTTCTGTCTTTTTGCCCAAACATATAGGGAATTTCTGCCTTTTTGCCCATCAATTAGGAGAATTTCTGCAATTTTGCCCCAAAATAAGGGAAATTTCTGCAAATTTGCCCTAAAATAATGAAAATTTCTGCAATTTTGCCCCAATATAAGGGAAGTTTCTGAAATTTTGCCCCAAAATACGTGGAATTTCTGAATTTTGCCCCAAAATAATGAGAATTTCTGTCTTTTTGCCCCAACATATAGGGAATTTCTGCCTTTTTGCCCCACATTTAGGGGAATTTCTACAATTTTGCTCCAAAATGCAAGGAATTTCTGTCTTGTTGCCCGAAAATAAGTGGAATGCATAACTTTTTGCCATAAAAAAGGGAAATTTCTTTATTTTTGCTCCAAAATAAGGGGAATTTCAGTCTTTTTGCCTCTAAATAATTGGAATTTCTGTCTTTTTCCCCCAAACAAAGGGAATTTCTGTCTTTTTTAACCCAAAATAAGGGCAATTTCTGACTTATTACCCTAAAATAAATGAAATATCTGCAATTTTGCCCCAAAATAAGGGAAATTTCTGCCATTTTGCCCTGAAATATGTGAAATTTCTGTAATTTTACTCCAAAATAAGGTGAATTTCTGCCTTTTTCCCCCAAAATAATGGGAATTTCTGCCTTTTTGCCCCAAAATAAAAAAATTTTTGCTTTTTTTCTCTGAAATAAATGAAATTACTGCAATTTTGCCCTAAAATAAGAGAAATTTCTGCCTTTTTGCCCTGAAATATGTGAAATTTCTGCAATTTTACCACAAAATAAGGTGAATTTCTGCCTTATTGCCCCAAAATAATGGGAATTTCTGGTTTTTTTGCCCCAAAATAAGAAAAATTTTTGCTTTTTTTTCCCTGAAATAAGTAAAATTTCTGCAATTTTGCCCCAAAATAAGGGGAATTTCTGACTGTTTGCTCCCGAAAAAAGGAGATTTTCTGTATTTTTGCTCCAAAATAAGGAGAATTTCTGCTTTTTTGCCCGAAAATTATAAGAATTTCTGCAATTATGCTTCAAAATACGGGGAATTTCTACTTTTTATCCCGAAAGTTAGGGGAATGTATACCTTTTTCCACAAAAACGGAAATTTCTTAATTTTTGCCCCAAAATAAGAGGAATTTCTGCATTTTTACGTCAAAATAAGTGAAATTTCTCCTTTTTTACCCAAAATTAAATGGAATTTCTGTCTTTTTGCAACAAAATAAAAAGAATTTTTGAATTATACCCTGAAATAAGTGATATTTCTCCAATTTTGCCCCAAAATAAAAGAAATTTCTGCCTTTTTGCCACAAAATAAGGGGAATTTCTGTCTTTTTGCCCCAAAATAAGAGAAATTTCTGCCTTTTTGCCCCCAAATAAGGGGAATTTCAGCCTTTTTACCTAAAAATAAGGGGAATTTCAGCCTTTTTACCTCAAAATAAGGGGAATTTCTGCATTTTTCCCACAAAATATTAAGAATTTGTTGATTTTTTCAACAAAATAAGGAAAATTTCTGCCTTTTTTCCCTGAAATAAGTGAAATTTCTGCAATTTTTTTCTAAAATAAGGGAAATTTCTGCAATTTTGCCCCAAAATAAGGGAAATTTCTGGAATTTTGCCCCAAAATACATGGAATTTCTGAGTTTTGCCCCAAAAGAAGGAGAATTTCTGTCTTTTTGCCCCAACATATAGGGAATTTCTGCCTTTTTGCCCAAAAATAAGGGGAATTTCTGCAATTTTGCCCCAAAATAAAAGAAATTTCTGCAATTTTGCCCCAATGTAAAAGAAATTTCTGCAATTTTGCCCCAAAATAATGGGAATTTCTGACTATTTGCTTCCGAAAAAAAGAAGATTTTCTGTATTTTTGCTCCAAAATAAGGAGAATTTCTGCTTTTTTGCCCGAAAATTGTGAGAAATTCTGCAATTATGCTTCAAAATACAGGGAATTTTTGCTTTTTATCCCAAAAGTAAGGGGAATGTATACCTTTTTTTTAAAAAGGGAAATTTCTTAATTTTTGCCCCAAAATAAGAGGAATTTCTGCCTTTTTACCTCAAAATAAGTGAAATTTCTTCTTTTTTACCCAAAAATAAATGGAATTTCTGTCTTTATGCAACAAAATATAAGGAATTTTTGAATTATACCCTGAAATAAGTTATATTTCTGCAATTTTGCCCCAAAATAAAAGAAATTTTTGCCTTTTTGCTACAAAATAAGGGGAATTTCTGTCTTTTTGCCCCAAAATAAGAGAAATTTCTGCATTTTTGCACCCAATTAAGGGGAATTTCAGCCTTTTTACCTCAAAATAAGGGGAATTTCAGCATTTTTACCTCAAAATAAAGAAAATTTCTGCATTTTTGCCACAAAATATTAAGAATTTTTTAATTTTTTCTCCAAAATAAGGAAAATTTCTGCCTTTTTTTTCTGAAATAAGTGAAATTTCTGCAATTTTGCACCAAAATAAGTGAAATTTCTGCAATTTTGCCCCAAAATGAGGGAAATTTCTGCCTTTTTGCCCTGAAATATATTAAATTGCTCCAATTTACCCTGAAATAAGGTGAATTTCTGCCTTTTTGCCCCAAAAGAAGTGGAATTTCTGCATTTTAGCCCCAAAATAGGGAAAATTTTTGTTTTTTTTCTCTGAAATAAGTGAAATTTCTGCAATTTTGCCCTAAAATAAGGAAAATTTCTGCAATTTTGCCCCAAAATAAGGGAAATTTCTGGAATTTTGCCCCAAAATACGTGGAATTTCTGAGTTTTGCCCCCAAAAAAGGAGAATTTCTGTCTTTTTCCCCAACATATAGAGAATTTCTGTCTTTTTGTGCCACAATTAGGGGAATTTCTGCAATTTTGCTCCAAAATGCAAGGAATTTCTGTCTTGTTGCCTGAAAATAAGTAGAATGCATAACTTTTTGCCATAAAAAATGGAAATTTCTTTATTTTTGCTCCAAAATAAGGGGAATTTCAGCATTTTGCCTCTAAATAATTGAAATTTCTGTCTTTTCCCCCCAAACAAAGAGAATTTCTGTATTTTTTAACCCAAAATAAGGGGAATTTCTGACTTATTACCCTAAAATAAGTGAAATATCTGCAATTTTGCCCCAAAATAAGGGAAATTTCTGCCATTTTGCCCTGAAATATGTGAAATTTCTGTAATTTTACCCCAAAATAAGGTGAATTTCTGCTTTTTTCCCCCAAAATAATGGGAATTTCTGCCTTTTTGCCCCAAAATAAAAAATTTTTGCTTTTTTTCTCTGAAATAAGTGAAATTACTGCAATTTTGCCCTAAAATAAGAGAAATTTCTGCCTTTTTGCCCTGAAATATGTGAAATTTCTGCAATTTTACCCCAAAATAAGGTGAATTTCTGCCTTATTGCCCCAAAATAATGGAAATTTCTGTTTTTTTGCCCCAAAATAAGAAAAATTTTGGATTTTTTTCCCTGAAATAAGTAAAATTTCTGCAATTTTGCCCCAAAATAAAGGAAATTTCTGCAACTTTGCCCCAAAATAAGGAAAATTTCTGGAACTTTGCCCCAAAATACGTGGAATTTCTGAGTTTTGCCCCAAAATAAGGAGAATTTCTGTCTTTTTGCCCCAACATATAGGGAATTCCTGCCTTTTTGCCCAAAAATTAGGAAAATTTCTGCAATTTTGCCCCAAAATAAGGGAAATTTCTGCAAATTTGCCCGAATGTAAAAGAAATTTCTGCAATTTTGCCCCAAAATAAGGGGAATTTCTGACTGTTTGCTCCCGAGAAAAAGAGATTTTCTGTATTTTTGCTCCAAAATAAGGAGAATTTCTGCTTTTTTGCCCGAAAATTATAAGAATTTCTGCAATTATGCTTCAAAATACGGGGAATTTCTACTTTTTATCCCGAAAGTAATGGGAATGTATACCTTTTTCCACAAAAAAGGAAAATTTCTTAATTTTTGCCCCAAAATAAGAGGAATTTCTGCCTTTTTACCTCAAAATAAGTGAAATTTCTCTTTTTTTACCCAAAAATAATTGGAATTTCTGTCTTTTTGCAACAAAATAAAAGGAATTTTTGAATTATACCCTGAAATAAGTGATATTTCTGCAATTTTGCCCCAAAATAAAAGAAATTTCTGCCTTTTTGCCCCCAAATAAGAGGAATTTCAGCCTTTTTACCTCAAAATAAGGGGAATTTCAGCCTTTTTACCTCAAAATAAGGGGAATTTCTGCATTTTTGCCACAAAATATTAAGAATTTCTTAATTTTTTCCCCAAAATAAGGAAAATTTCTGCCTTTTTTCCCTGAAATAAGTGAAATTCCTGCAATTTTGCCCTAAAATAAGAGAAATTTCTGCAATTTTGCCCCAAAATAAGGGAAATTTCTGGAATTTTGCCCCAAAATACATGGAATTTCTGAGTTTTGCCTCAAAATAAGGAGAATTTCTGTCTTTTTGCCCCAACATATAGGGAATTTCTAACTTTTTGCCCAACAATTAGGGGAATTTCTGCAATTTTGCCCCAAAATAAGGGAAATTTCTGCAATTTTGCCCCAATGTAAAAGAAATTTCCTCAATTTTGCCCCAAAATAAGGGGAATTTCTGACTGCTTCCGAAAAAAGAAGATTTTCTTTATTTTTGCTCCAAAATAAGGAGAATTTCTGCTTTTTTGCCCGAAAATTATGAGAATTTCTGCAATTATGCTTCAAATTATGGGGAATTTTTGCTTTTTATCCCAAAAGTAAGGGGAATGTATACCTTTTTTAAAAAAAAGGGAAATTTCTTAATTTTTGCCCCAAAATAAGAGGAATTTCTGCCTTTTTACCTCAAAATAAGTGAAATTTCTCCTTTTTACCCAAAAATAAATGGAATTTCTGTCTTTTTGCAACAAAATAAAAGGAATTTTTGAATTATACCCTGAAATAAGTGATATTTCTGCAATTTTGCCCCAAAATAAAAGAAGTTTTTGACTTTTTGCTACAAAATAAGGGGAATTTCTGTCTTTTTGCCCCAAATTAAGAGAAATTTCTGCATTTTTGCACCCAATTAAGGGGAATTTCAGCATTTTTACGTCAAAATAAGGGGAATTTCAGCATTTTTACCTCAAAATTAAAAAAAATTCTGCATTTTTGCCACAAAATTTTAAGTATTTCTTAATTTTTTCTCCAAAATAAGGAAATTTTCTGCCTTTTTTCCCTGAAATAAGTGAAATTTCTGCAATTTTGCCTCAAAATAAGTGAAATTTCTGCAATTTTGCCCCAAAATGAGGGAAATTTCCTCCTTTTTGCCCTGAAATATGTGAAATTGCTGCAATTTTACCCTAAAATAAGGTGAATTTCTGCCTTTTTGCCCCAAAATAAGTAAAATATCTGCATTTTAGCCCCAAAATAGGAAAAATTTTTGCTTTTTTTCTCTGAAATAAGTGAAATTTCTGCAATTTTGCCCTAAAGTAAGGAAAATTTCTGCAATTTTGCCCCAAAATAAGGGAAATTTCTGGAATTTTGCCCCAAAATACGTGGAATTTCTGAGTTTTGTCCCAAAATAAGGAGAATTTCTGTCTTTTTGCCCCAACATATAGGGAATTTCTGCCTTTTTGCCCAACAATTAGGAGAATTTCTGCAATTTTGCCCCAAAATAAGGGAAATTTCTGCAAATTTGCGCTAAAATAAGGAAAATTTCTGCAATTTTGCCCCAAAATAAGGGAAATTTCTGGAATTTTGCCCCAAAATACGTGGAATTTCTGAATTTTGCCCCAAAATAATGAGAATTTCTGTCTTTTTGCCCCAACATATAGGAAATTTCTGCCTTTTTGCCCCACATTTATGGGAATTTCTGCAATTTTGCTCCAAAATGCAAGGAATTTCTGTCTTGTTGCCCGAAAATAAGTGGAATGCATAACTCTTTGCCATAAAAAAGGGAAATTTCTTTATTTTTGCTCCAAAATAAGGGGAATTTCAGTCTTTTTGCCTCTAAATAATTGGAATTTCTGTCTTTTTCCCCCAAACAAAGGGAATTTCTGTCTTTTTTAACCCAAAATAAGGGGAATTTCTGACTTATTACCCTAAAATAAGTGAAATATCTGCAATTTTGCCCCAAAATAAGGGAATTTTCTGCCATTTTGCCCTGAAATATGTGAAATTTCTGTAATTTTACTCCAAAATAAGGTGAATTTCTGCCTTTTTCCCCCAAAATAATAGGAATTTCTGCCTTTTTGCCCCAAAATAAAAAAATTTTTGCTTTTTTTCTCTGAAATAAATGAAATTACTGCAATTTTGCCCTAAAATAAGAGAAATTTCTGCCATTTTGCCCTGAAATATGTGAAATTTCTGCAATTTTACCACAAAATAAGGTGAATTTCTGCCTTATTGCCCCAAAATAATGGAAATTTCTGGTTTTTTTGCCCCAAAATAAGAAAATTTTTTGCTTTTTTTCCCTGAAATAAGTAAAATTTCTGCAATTTTGCCCCAAAATAAGGGGAATTTCTGACTGTTTGCTCCCGAAAAAAGGAGATTTTCTGTATTTTTGCTCCAAAATAAGGAGAATTTCTGCTTTTTTGCCCGAAAATTATAAGAATTTCTGCAATTATGCTTCAAAATACGGGGAATTTCTACTTTTTATCCCGAAAGTTAGGGGAATGTATACCTTCTTCCACAAAAAAGGGAAATTTCTTAATTTTTGCCCCAAAATAAGAGGAATTTCTGCCTTTTTACCTCAAAATAAGTGAAATTTCTCCTTTTTTATCCAAAAATAAATGGAATTTCTGTCTTTTTGCAACAAAATAAAAGGAATTTTTGAATTATACCCTGAAATAAGTGATATTTCTGCAATTTTGCCCCAAAATAAAAGAAATTTCTGCCTTTTTGCCACAAAATAAGGGGAATTTCTGTCTTTTTGCCCCAAAATAAGAGAAATTTCTTCTTTTTTGCTCCCGAATAAGGGGAATTTCAGCCTTTTTACCTCAAAATAAGGGGAATTTCAGCCTTTTTACCTCAAAATAAGGGGAATTTCTGCATTTTTGCCACAAAATATTAAGAATTTCTTAATTTTTCCCCAAAATAAGGAAAATTTCTGCCTTTTTTCCCTGAAATAAGTGAAATTTCTGCAATTTTGCCCTAAAATAAGGGAAATTTCTGCAATTTTTCCACAAAATAAGGGAAATTTCTGGAATTTTGCCCCAAAATACGTGGAATTTCTGAGTTTTGCCCCAAAAGAAGAAGAATTTTTGTCTTTTTGCCCCAACATATAGGGAATTTCTGCATTGTTGCTCCACAATTAGGGGAATTTCTGCAATTTTGCTCCAAAATGCAAAGAATTTCTGTCTTGTTGCCCGAAAATCAGTGGAATGCATAACTTTTTGCCATAAAAAAGGGAAATTTTTTCATTTTTGCTCTAAAATAAGGGGAATTTCAGCCTTTTTGCCTCTAAATTAGTGGAATTTCTGACTTTTTCCCCCAAACACAGGGAATTTCTGTCTTTTCTGCCCCAAAATAGGGAAATTTCTGCCTTTTTGCCCTGAAATATGTGAAATTTCTGCAATTTTACCCCAAAATAAGGTGAATTTCTGCCTTTTTGCCCCAAAATAATGGGAATTTCTGCTTTTTTGCCCCAAAATAAAAAAATTTTTGCTTTTTTTCTCTGAAATAAGTGAAATTTCTGCAATTTTTCCCTAAAATAAGAGAAATTTCTGCAATTTTTTCTATAATAAGGGAAATGTCTGCAATTTTGCCCCAAAATAAATGGAATTTCTCTCTTTTTGCCTCAAAATAAAGGAAATTTCAGCCTTTTTACCTGAAAATAAGTGATAGTTCTGCAATTTTGCCCCAAAAAAGGTAAATTCCTGCAATTTTGCCCCAAAATAAAGGAAATTTCTTGAATTTTGCCCCAAAATAAGGGGAATTTCTGATTTTTCTCCAAAATAAAGGGAATTTTTTCCTTTTGCCCCAAAATTAGGGGAATTTCTGCAATTTTGCTCCATAATACGGGGAATTTCTGCCTTTTTGCCCAAAATTAATGGAATGCATACCTTTTTGCCATAAAAAGGGAAATTTCTTCATTTTTGCTCCAAAATAAAGGGAATTTCTGCCTTTTTGCCTCTAAATAAGTGGAATTTCTGTCTTTTTCTCCCAAAACAAAGGGAATTTCTGTTTTTTTTGCCCCAAATAGAAGGAATTTCTGACTTATTACCCTGAAATGAATGAAATTTCTGCATTTTTGCCCCAAAATAAAGGAAATTACTGCAATTTTGCCCCAATGTAAAGGAAATTTCTGCAATTTTGACCCAAAATAATGGGAATTTTTGACTGTTTGCTCTCAAAAAAAGAAGATTTTCTGTCTTTTTGCCCCAAAATAAGGAGAATTTCTGCTTTTTTGCCTGAAAATTATAAGAATTTCTGCAATATTGCTTCAAAATACGGGGAATTTCTGCTTTTAATCACGAAAGTAAGGGGAATGTATACCTTTTGCAACAGAAAAGGGAAATCTCTTCATTTTTGCCCCAAAATAAGAGGAATTTCTGCCTTTTACCTCAAAATAAGTGAAATTTCTCCCTTTTTACCCAAAAATAAATGGAATATTTGTCTTTTTGCCCCAAAATAAAAAAAAAATTTTGAATTATGCCCTAAAATAAGTGATATTTCTGAAATTTTGCCCCAAAATAAAAGAAATTTCTGCCTTTTTGCCACAAAATAAAGGGAATTTCTGTCTTTTTGACCCAAAATTAGGGAAATTTCTGCCTTTTTGCCCCCAAATAAGGGAAATTTCAGCCTTTTTACCTCAAAGTAAGGGGAATTTCTGCATTTTTGCCCCAAAATAAAGAAAATTTCTGCCTTTTTTCCTGAAATAAGTGAAATTTCTGCAATTTTGCCCGAAAATAAAAGAAATTTCTGCCTTTTTGCCCTGAAATATGTGAAATTTCTGCAATTTTACCCCAAAAAAAGTGAATTTCTGGATTTTTGCCCCAAAATAATGGGAATTTCTGCTTTTTTTCCCCTAAAAAAAGAAAAATTTTTGCTTTTTTTCTCTATAATAAGTGAAATTTCTGCAATTTTGCCCGAAAATAAAGGATATTTCAGCAATTTTGCCCCAAAATTAGGGAAATTTCTGGAATTTTGCACCAAAATAAGTGGAATTTCTGAGTTTTGCCCCAAAATAAGGAGAATTTTTGTCTTTTTGCCACAACATATAGGGAATTTCTGCATTTTTGCCCCACAATTAGGGGAATTTCTGCAATTTTGCTCCAAAATATGGGAAATGTCTGTCTTTTTGCCCGAAAATAAGGGGAATGCATAACTTGTTGCCATAAAAAAGAGAAATTTCTTCATTTTTGCTCCAAAATAAGGGGAATTTCTGCCATTTTGCCTCTAAATAAGTGGAATTTCTGTCTTTTTCCCCCAAAACAAAGGGAATTTCTGTCTTTTTTTGCCCCCAAATAAGGGGATTTTCGGACTTATTACCCTAAAATAAGTGAAATTTCTGCAATTTTGCCCCAAAATAAGGGAAATTTCTGCCTTTTTGCCCTGAAATATGTGAAATTTCTGCAATTTTACTCCAAAATAAGGTGAATTTCTGCCTTTTTGCCACAAAATAATGAGAATTTCTGCCTTTTTGCCCCAAAATAAAAAAAAATTTTTGCTTTTTTTCTCTGAAATAAGTGAAATTTCTGCAATTTTGCCCTAAAATAAAAGAAATTTCTGCAATTTTTTCCCATAATAAGGAAAATGTCTGCAATTTAACCCCAAAATAAAGGGAATTTCTCCCTTTTTGCCCCAAAATAAAGGAAATTTCAGTCTTTTTACCTGAAAATAAATGAAATTTCTGCAATTTTGCCCCAAATAAGAGAAATTTCTGCAATTTTGCCCAAAAATAAGGTAAATTCCTGCAATTTTGCCCCCCAAAAAAGGAAATTTCTAGAATTTTGCCCTAAAATAAGGGGAATTTCTGATTTTTGCCCCAAAATAAGAGGAATTTCTGCCTTTTGCCCCAAAATTAGAGGAATTTCTTTAATTTTGCTCCAAAATACGGGGAATTTCTGACTTTTTGCCTTAAAATAATGGGAATGCATACCTTTTTGCCATAAAAAGGGAAATTTCTTCATTTTTGCTCCAAAATAAGGGGAATTTCTGCCTTTTTGCCTCTAGATAAGTGGAATTTTGTCTTTTTCCCAAAAACAAAGGGAATTTATGTCTTTTTTGCCCCAAAATAAGGGGAATTTCTGACTTATTACCCTGAAATAAGTGAAATTTCTGCAATTTTGCCCCAGAATAAGGAAAATTTCTGCCTTTTTGCCCTGAAATATGTGAAATTTCTACAATTTTACCCCAAAATAAGGTGAATTTCTGTTTTTTTGCCCCAAACTAATGGGAATTTCTTCCGTTTTGCCCCAAAATAAGAAAAATTTTTGCTTTTTTTCTCTGAAATAAGTAAAATTTCTGCAATTTTGCCCTAAAATAAGGGAAATTTCTGCAATTTTTTCACTTAATAAGGGAAATTTCTGCAATTTTGCCCCAATGTAAAGGAAATTTCTGCAATTTTGCCCCAAAATAAGGAGAATTTCTGACTGTTTGCTCCCGAAAAAAGGAGATTTTCTGTCTTTTTGCCCCAAAATAAGGAGAATTTCTGCCTTTTTGCCCGAAAATTATGAGAATTTCTGCAATTTTGCTTCAAAATACGAGGAATTTCTGCTTTTTATCCCGAAAGTAAGGGGAATGTATATTTTTTGCCACAAAAAAGGGAAATTTCTTCATTTTTGCTCAAAAAAAAGGGGAATTTCTGCCTTTTTGCCTCTAAATAAGTGGAATTTCTGTCTTTTTCACAAAAATCAAAGGGAATTTCTCTCTTTTTTGCCCCAAAATAAAAGGAATTTCTGAATCATTACCCTGAAATAAGTGAAATTTCTGCAAGTTTGCCCCAAAATAAGGGAAATTTCTGCCTTTTTGCCCCCAAATAATGGGAATTTCAGAATTTTTACCTCAAAATA